>NC_085009.1:9582465-9734965 GCF_963854185.1 Sardina pilchardus | reverse complement strand
AAGCATTGATTTGAAAGGTATGTACATAAGTGCTTCTCTTTGGGGTAGCTTGATAGAGATGATACCACAGTTGTATGCTAGGAACCAGGGGCCCTTTGTTACACTGCTGAGTATAGAGCCAGATGACATGAGCAAAAATGATGATGGCATAAAGAAGTTACATCAGATTGTTGTCATAGCCACTACTCTAACCATGGCATTGGCCAGTGACACCACACTTGTAAGCTAGTTACCAGGTGACCTTTGTTACACTGCTGAGTATAGAGTCTATTTTGCATATGACATAAGCAAAATGATGATGGCATAAAGAAGTGACATCAGGTCTTTGTTACAATCAGAACCCTTACATTTGGCCAGTGATGAGTTAGTAGGTGCTAATTGTTGCTGTAGTTTCAAGGGAAATGTTTGTCTTGGAAATTCATCTCATTTCAGCATGTGGGGTCAACTCTTCTGGGTGCTGAATTACACAACAGTAGCAGAAATTCTGAAGACAAAAAAGATTCACTATAACCTTTCTTTCTTTCTAGGCTCTCATTGTGAAATGATATAAACGTGGTCAGCTCAATTCAAAACCATACAGGTGCCACCTAGAAAACTAGCTCTGTACATGTGCTTCTCTGTGTTGCCTATGCTCTCTTTCCACCACCAGATGGAGCCCAGCTGGGATAGAATTAAAAGGGCAAATGCTACCAACATTCTGATGGAGAACAACTTGGGTCACAAAGGGGAGAGGAATAGTCTGCAAATTGTCCCAGCATTCTCTTAATCTCTCCATCATTTACTCTGTGAAAAAAGGTGTGAATCTTTCCGTTGCCAGAGAGATGCAATTTGCATGCTGATCAATTTCTGTGATTCGGGTGTGTTTGAGGGAGGAGTTGTGAATTACCTGGATATGAGATGGCCATCATGTATGCTTAAATACTGTGCAGAAGAGTCATTTCTCCACCAGAGCTGCAAGGATGGTCCACAGGGTGTTGGTACCTGGAGGGCATCTAGAAAACGGAATGGGACCCCGGTGCCACATCTTTGGGTATGTAGCAGACAGCTGATCTGAGGGAAAGTAATGATGACGCAAAGGAATTGCATCAGAACTGAGTCACATTCATTACTCTAACAATGGCACTGACCTGTGTTGAATATTTGGCAAGTGCTATTTGTTGGGGTAGTTTCAGTGACATTTTCATCTGGGACCCCCTTCAAACTTCATATTTCACTAAATGTCAGAAAACAACACACTGGGATTACTTCAAATGGTAGCACTGTTTCTTCAAAACAATGAAAAGTGCTTCTCTTTGGGGTAGTCCCAGGAGTGACCAGCACATATTCTGTCCTTGCTTCACATGTTAATCTCTACGTGCAAGAACCCTCAAGAAAATATACTGCAGAAAAAGGGGACAGACTGACGCCTCAACTCGACTATCACTCTCATCTGAGAGAAAGTAACGATGACGCAAAGGAATTGCATCAGAACTGAGTCACATTCATTACTCTAACAATGGCACTGACCTGTGTTGAATATTTGGCAAGTGCTATTTGTTGGGGTAGTTTCAGTGACATTTTCATCTGGGACCCCCTTCAAACTTCATATTTCGCTAAATATCAGAAAATAACACACTGAGATTACTTCAAATGGTAGCACTGTTTCTTCAAAACAATGAAAAGTGCTTCTCTTTGGGGTAGTCCCAGAAGTGACCAGCACATATTCTGTCCTTGCTTCACATGTTAACCTCTACGTGCAGGAACCCTCAAGAAAAACTACTGCAGAAAAAGGGGACAGACTGACACCTCAACTCGAGTATCTCTCTCATAAAATGTCAAAGAAAGTGCTATCAAGTTGGGGTGTTTGTCTGAATTCCTGGAACAGGCAGGAAGTTGTTTCTGCACATTCTTTCACATTCATAAAGATTTCTACTGTAAAGTTTCCTCAAACAGAAGCATTGATTTGAAAGGTATGTACATAAGTGCTTCTCTTTGGGGTAGCTTGATAGAGATGATACCACAGTTGTATGCTAGGAACCAGGGGCCCTTTGTTACACTGCTGAGTATAGAGCCAGATGACATGAGCAAAAATGATGATGGCATAAAGAAGTTACATCAGATTGTTGTCATAGCCACTACTCTAACCATGGCATTGGCCAGTGACACCACACTTGTAAGCTAGTTACCAGGTGACCTTTGTTACACTGCTGAGTGAAGAGTCCATTTTGCACATGACATAAGCAAAATGATGATGGCATAAAGAAGTGACATCAGGTCTTTGTTACAATCAGAACCCTTACATTTGGCCAGTGATGAGTTAGTATGTGCTAATTGTTGGTGTAGTTTCAAGGGAAATGTTTGTCTTGGAAATTCATCTCATTTCAGCATGCGGGGTCAACTCTTCTTCGTGCTGAATTACACAACAGTAGCAGAAATTCTGAAGACAAAAAAGATTGACTATAACCTTTCTTTCTTTCTAGGCTCTCATTGTGAAATGATATAAACGTGGTCAGCTCAATTCAAAACCATACAGGTGCCACCTAGAAAACTAGCTCTGTACATGTGCTTCTCTGTGTTGCCTATGCTCTCTTTCCACCACCAGATGGAGCCCAGCTGGGATAGAATTAAAAGGGCAAATGCTACCAACATTCTGATGGAGAACAACTTGGGTCACAAAGGGGAGAGGAATAGTCTGCAAATTGTCCCAGCATTCTCTTAATCTCTCCATCATTTACTCTGTGAAAAAAGGTGTGAATCTTTCCGTTGCCAGAGAGATGCAATTTGCATGCTGATCAATTTCTGTGATTGGGTGTGTTTGAGGGAGGAGTTGTGAATTACCTGGATATGAGATGGCCATCCAGTATGCTTAAATACTGTGCAGAAGAGTCATTTCTCCACCAGAGCTGCAAGGATGGTCCACAGGGTGTTGGTACCTGGAGGGCATCTAGAAAACGGAATGGGACCCCGGTGCCACATCTTTGGGTATGTAGCAGACAGCTGATCTGAGGGAAAGTAATGATGACGCAAAGGAATTGCATCAGAACTGAGTCACATTCATTACTCTAACAATGGCACTGACCTGTGTTGAATATTTGGCAAGTGCTATTTGTTGGGGCAGTTTCAGTGACATTTTCATCTGGGACCCCCTTCAAACTTCATATTTCACTAAATGTCAGAAAACAACACACTGGGATTACTTCAAATGGTAGCACTGTTTCTTCAAAACAATGAAAAGTGCTTCTCTTTGGGGTAGTCCCAGGAGTGACCAGCACATATTCTGTCCTTGCTTCACATGTTAATCTCTACGTGCAAGAACCCCCAAGAAAATATACTGCAGAAAAAGGGGACAGACTGACGCCTCAACTCGAGTATCTCTCTCATAAAATGTCAAAGAAAGTGCTATCAAGTTGGGGTGTTTGTCTGAATTCCTGGAACAGGCCGGAAGTTGTTTCTGCACATTCTTTCACATTCATAAAGATTTCTACTGTAAAGTTTCCTCAAACAGAAGAGTCATTTCTCCACCAGAGCTGCAAGGATGGTCCACAGGGTGTTGGTACCTGGAGGGCATCTAGAAAACGGAATGGGACCCCGGTGCCACATCTTTGGGTATGTAGCAGACAGCTGATCTGAGGGAAAGTAATGATGACGCAAAGGAATTGCATCAGAACTGAGTCACATTCATTACTCTAACAATGGCACTGACCTGTGTTGAATATTTGGCAAGTGCTATTTGTTGGGGTAGTTTCAGTGACATTTTCATCTGGGACCCCCTTCAAACTTCATATTTCACTAAATGTCAGAAAACAACACACTGGGATTACTTCAAATGGTAGCACTGTTTCTTCAAAACAATGAAAAGTGCTTCTCTTTGGGGTAGTCCCAGAAGTGACCAGCACATATTCTGTCCTTGCTTCACATGTTAATCTCTACGTGCAAGAACCCTCAAGAAAATATACTGCAGAAAAAGGGGACAGACTGACACCTCAACTCGAGTATCACTCTCATCTGAGAGAAAGTAACGATGACGCAAAGGAACTGCATCAGAACTGAGTCACATTCATTACTCTAACAATGGCACTGACCTGTGTTGAATATTTGGCAAGTGCTATTTGTTGGGGTAGTTTCAGTGACATTTTCATCTGGGACCCCATTCAAACTTCATATTTTGCTAAATATCAGAAAATAACACACTGAGATTACTTCAAATGGTAGCACTGTTTCTTCAAAACAATGAAAAGTGCTTCTCTTTGGGGTAGTCCCAGAAGTGACCAGCACATATTCTGTCCTTGCTTCACATGTTAACCTCTACGTGCAGGAACCCTCAAGAAAAACTACTGCAGAAAAAGGGGACAGACTGACACCTCAACTCGAGTATCTCTCTCATAAAATGTCAAAGAAAGTGCTATCAAGTTGGGGTGTTTGTCTGAATTCCTGGAACAGGCAGGAAGTTGTTTCTGCACATTCTTTCACATTCATAAAGATTTCTACTGTAAAGTTTCCTCAAACAGAAGCATTGATTTGAAAGGTATGTACATAAGTGCTTCTCTTTGGGGTAGCTTGATAGAGATGATACCACAGTTGTATGCTAGGAACCAGGGGCCCTTTGTTACACTGCTGAGTATAGAGCCAGATGACATGAGCAAAAATGATGATGGCATAAAGAAGTTACATCAGATTGTTGTCATAGCCACTACTCTAACCATGGCATTGGCCAGTGACACCACACTTGTAAGCTAGTTACCAGGTGACCTTTGTTACACTGCTGAGTGAAGAGTCTATTTTGCACATGACATAAGCAAAATGATGATGGCATAAAGAAGTGACATCAGGTCTTTGTTACAATCAGAACCCTTACATTTGGCCAGTGATGAGTTAGTATGTGCTAATTGTTGGTGTAGTTTCAAGGGAAATGTTTGTCTTGGAAATTCATCTCATTTCAGCATGCGGGGTCAACTCTTCTTCGTGCTGAATTACACAACAGTAGCAGAAATTCTGAAGACAAAAAAGATTCACTATAACCTTTCTTTCTTTCTAGGCTCTCATTGTGAAATGATATAAACGTGGTCAGCTCAATTCAAAACCATACAGGTGCCACCTAGAAAACTAGCTCTGTACATGTGCTTCTCTGTGTTGCCTATGCTCTCTTTCCACCACCAGATGGAGCCCAGCTGGGATAGAATTAAAAGGGCAAATGCTACCAACATTCTGATGGAGAACAACTTGGGTCACAAAGGGGAGAGGAATAGTCTGCAAATTGTCCCAGCATTCTCTTAATCTCTCCATCATTTACTCTGTGAAAAAAGGTGTGAATCTTTCCGTTGCCAGAGAGATGCAATTTGCATGCTGATCAATTTCTGTGATTCGGGTGTGTTTGAGGGAGGAGTTGTGAATTACCTGGATATGAGATGGCCATCCAGTATGCTTAAATACTGTGCAGAAGAGTCATTTCTCCACCAGAGCTGCAAGGATGGTCCACAGGGTGTTGGTACCTGGAGGGCAGCTAGAAAACGGAATGGGACCCCGGTGCCACATCTTTGGGTATGTAGCAGACAGCTGATCTGAGGGAAAGTAATGATGACGCAAAGGAATTGCATCAGAACTGAGTCACATTCATTACTCTAACAATGGCACTGACCTGTGTTGAATATTTGGCAAGTGCTATTTGTTGGGGTAGTTTCAGTGACATTTTCATCTGGGACCCCCTTCAATCTTCATATTTCACTAAATGTGAAAGAAAACAACACACTGGGATTACTTCAAATGGTAGCACTGTTTCTTCAAAACAATGAAAAGTGCTTCTCTTTGGGGTAGTCCCAGAAGTGACCAGCACATATTCTGTCCTTGCTTCACATGTTAATCTCTACGTGCAAGAACCCTCAAGAAAATATACTGCAGAAAAAGGGGACAGACTGACACCTCAACTCGAGTATCACTCTCATCTGAGAGAAAGTAACGATGACGCAAAGGAACTGCATCAGAACTGAGTCACATTCATTACTCTAACAATGGCACTGACCTGTGTTGAATATTTGGCAAGTGCTATTTGTTGGGGTAGTTTCAGTGACATTTTCATCTGGGACCCCATTCAAACTTCATATTTTGCTAAATATCAGAAAATAACACACTGAGATTACTTCAAATGGTAGCACTGTTTCTTCAAAACAATGAAAAGTGCTTCTCTTTGGGGTAGTCCCAGAAGTGACCAGCACATATTCTGTCCTTGCTTCACATGTTAACCTCTACGTGCAGGAACCCTCAAGAAAAACAACTGCAGAAAAAGGGGACAGACTGACACCTCAACTCGAGTATCTCTCTCATAAAATGTCAAAGAAAGTGCTATCAAGTTGGGGTGTTTGTCTGAATTCCTGGAACAGGCAGGAAGTTGTTTCTGCACATTCTTTCACATTCATAAAGATTTCTACTGTAAAGTTTCCTCAAACAGAAGCATTGATTTGAAAGGTATGTACATAAGTGCTTCTCTTTGGGGTAGCTTGATAGAGATGATACCACAGTTGTATGCTAGGAACCAGGGGCCCTTTGTTACACTGCTGAGTATAGAGCCAGATGACATGAGCAAAAATGATGATGGCATAAAGAAGTTACATCAGATTGTTGTCATAGCCACTACTCTAACCATGGCATTGGCCAGTGACACCACACTTGTAAGCTAGTTACCAGGTGACCTTTGTTACACTGCTGAGTGAAGAGTCCATTTTGCACATGACATAAGCAAAATGATGATGGCATAAAGAAGTGACATCAGGTCTTTGTTACAATCAGAACCCTTACATTTGGCCAGTGATGAGTTAGTATGTGCTAATTGTTGGTGTAGTTTCAAGGGAAATGTTTGTCTTGGAAATTCATCTCATTTCAGCATGCGGGGTCAACTCTTCTTCGTGCTGAATTACACAACAGTAGCAGAAATTCTGAAGACAAAAAAGATTCACTATAACCTTTCTTTCTTTCTAGGCTCTCATTGTGAAATGATATAAACGTGGTCAGCTCAATTCAAAACCATACAGGTGCCACCTAGAAAACTAGCTCTGTACATGTGCTTCTCTGTGTTGCCTATGCTCTCTTTCCACCACCAGATGGAGCCCAGCTGGGATAGAATTAAAAGGGCAAATGCTACCAACATTCTGATGGAGAACAACTTGGGTCACAAAGGGGAGAGGAATAGTCTGCAAATTGTCCCAGCATTCTCTTAATCTCTCCGTCATTTACTCTGTGAAAAAAGGTGTGAATCTTTCCGTTGCCAGAGAGATGCAATTTGCATGCTGATCAATTTCTGTGATTCGGGTGTGTTTGAGGGAGGAGTTGTGAATTACCTGGATATGAGATGGCCATCCAGTATGCTTAAATACTGTGCAGAAGAGTCATTTCTCCACCAGAGCTGCAAGGATGGTCCACAGGGTGTTGGTACCTGGAGGGCATCTAGAAAACGGAATGGGACCCCGGTGCCACATCTTTGGGTATGTAGCAGACAGCTGATCTGAGGGAAAGTAATGATGACGCAAAGGAATTGCATCAGAACTGAGTCACATTCATTACTCTAACAATGGCACTGACCTGTGTTGAATATTTGGCAAGTGCTATTTGTTGGGGTAGTTTCAGTGACATTTTCATCTGGGACCCCCTTCAAACTTCATATTTCACTAAATGTCAGAAAACAACACACTGGGATTACTTCAAATGGTAGCACTGTTAGTTTCTTCAAAACAATGAAAAGTGCTTCTCTTTGGGGTAGCCTAGTCCCAGGAGTGACCAGCACATATTCTGTCCTTGCTTCACATGTTAATCTCTACGTGCAAGAACCCTCAAGAAAATATACTGCAGAAAAAGGGGACAGACTGACGCCTCAACTCGACTATCACTCTCATCTGAGAGAAAGTAACGATGACGCAAAGGAATTGCATCAGAACTGAGTCACATTCATTACTCTAACAATGGCACTGACCTGTGTTGAATATTTGGCAAGTGCTATTTGTTGGGGTAGTTTCAGTGACATTTTCATCTGGGACCCCCTTCAAACTTCATATTTCGCTAAATATCAGAAAATAACACACTGAGATTACTTCAAATGGCAGCACTGTTTCTTCAAAACAATGAAAAGTGCTTCTCTTTGGGGTAGTCCCAGAAGTGACCAGCACATATTCTGTCCTTGCTTCACATGTTAATCTCTACGTGCAGGAACCCTCAAGAAAAACTAATGCAGAAAAAGGGGACAGACTGACACCTCAACTCGAATATCTCTCTCATAAGAGAAGCATTGATTTGAAAGGTATGTACATAAGTGCTTCTCTTTGGGGTACACTGCTGAGTATACCCCATACTGGGCCAAGTGTAGAGCACAATAACTGTAATATTGCAAGTGTTTGCAGGAAATACTTTGTTTTAAAGTTGCTTTTTGCTATTGCATTGAATTCGAGTCAGTTCCAGCATTCCTGGCACTTCCTCACGGCCTGACTGAGACAATATGCCTGAGAACGAAGTGAGGGACAGTCATCTAGGCTAGCATACAAGCAGCAAACCAACACGACAAATCCTTTTTAGAGCGCATGAATAATCAACAGCTAGCCTTGGCGTTAACTTACCAAGTTCTCCACCTTTCGGATAATGGGTGTTGAAACGACTGAGAACAACACAAGTCTGTGTATAAAGCAATTATCTCGATGTAGAAACCATTAGCTGCTAGATGTCGCAAACCACTTACAAACATTTCGTCTGACGCCATTTTGGAAGTTGAAAAACTTCCAGTGTGCCTTGAACTTCGTTATTGAACTGTCTGGACAGTTGGTTTCGCCCACTTTCTGATATGTACAATTTTGCAGATCTACTGTATTATTTTCTGTCATTGCTTGGTCATTTCTATGTTATGTTATATTGTTACTTTCTTGCTATTGTTATTGCTACTTATGCTATACATATTGTAGGCTAAAGCAATTAGCCCTGTCTTGTCCTAAAATCTCCCCCTACCTGAGGAATGTTCCATTTAGGAATTACCTGGGATAAAATGTTGCACCTCAAATCATTTGGTCAGTGGCAGAGAGCCTAGACCTGACTTTACACAAAATAACTGCCTGGCCTAGGCCTAGCCTACTTCATGTGTCAAACTACACATTTCTGAGTATCAAAACCGTAGTTTTATATTTATACATTATGAAGGTCCTTTATGGGGAAAAACATATTTGGTAACTTCTGTTTTGGGATGATTGTATTGGGATTGTATTGCACTGAGACATATATTTAAAAAATGGCTATTTGGTCCTCAGAGTTCAGGTAGAAGGGCCCCTTAAAAGTATTTTGCCAAGGGCCCCATGGAGGTCTGAACCGGCACTGGTAGTACTCACAAAACTGTCGCAACCAAGTATTTGCAATAATCTACGGGAGTAGCCTAAATGAATAACCCCTTCTCCAGTTGCACGGCCCTGAACTATACCTATGCAGCAGAGACGTGTAAAAAGGCTAATAATAAATTTTACTGTAGCCTAACCCCGATATCAAAAGCCCTCAAAAATAATATGTAGCCTTTGAAGATAAAGTTCAGGTTCAGTGAGTAGCCCTGCGAGAGAAACTAGCGTTAAATAGCGAGGAGCGTTAAATCCGACAGACAGAGAAAGTGCCCATTTTATTATGGTATAGCCTATAAGCTAGCGTGGCAAGTTCGGTCAGCTATGCTATGTGCAGAAATTAAATGGCCTGGATTTGGTGAGTATTCAAGTCTTTTTTTCCCCTCCTGAAGTTGGATAGCCTATGAAGATTCCACTCTGAGGTAGCTAGCCTACTAGTCAGCCAAGTTCAAGAACAATAAAAAATGTCAAACTAGCAACTAATCAGGTTGATTATTAATATATATTTTTTATTAGCTCATGGGAGGGTATTCTTATATGATCCAGTGAATGCGTATCTCAACCCCCCCTCCCCCCGCACTGGGTCCTAGAACTTGTAGCCTAATTTCCCGGTATAATAAGTGTCCCACTCCTGCCTTTACCTCACGCACGAGCAAATCAGTCTCTTCTGGAGTAAATCTTTCCTGACGCCCAAGTAAATCCGCCATGATAATATCAACAGGCCATGGAACAATGCACCAGGGTTTTAAAGGGAATGAGAGTGTGAAATCTAATTGGTTTATTGCATGTTACACCCTAAAGACACCCACGACTAATTAACTAAATTAAGACAACCCCTTTTGACTGTGCGCTGAGCGCAATGTTCTCTTTTTCCCTGTCATTATAGCCTTTTGCGCTCGGACCGCCCCCAAAGAAACTTGCGCGTTTGACTTGCGACAATGCGCATTTGATCCTGAGAATAGAGCCCAAAGTGTGTGAGTGTGTGTTTGCACTCAGGTGTGGTTTAACATAGGCCTACCTGTGTGTAAGTGTGTGCTCGTATGGCCAAGAGTTGACAGAGGTTACCGAAGGTGACATAATAAAACACTCCTGATGAGGCAGATTGAAATGGAATGGTCAGCATCACATGGTCCTGAACTGTCGTCTCATTGCCTTTTTCACATGACAATCTGCAGGGTCATCAAAGTTCCCCTTAGGCCTACTGCATAATGTTTTCTATCTTTGTTCACGAGCTGTGAGACATTGACATGGTAACGTTAATGTCCAGTTTAGCTTAATACAAGCTGTTCCAGTGGTCAGAGTGCATGAAACAATCTATTGCTTGAGGTCTAGGAATTGCACTTGAAGTTTCTCAGTTAGGCTGGTTGGGCATGTCACAGTTGTGACTAACCATGTTGGTCATGTCTGTTCTGTTGCTGTCATAGTTATCTCCGCCAAGGAGGTTATGTTTTAACCGGGGTTTGTTTGTTTGTTTGTCTGTTTGCAAGATAACTTAAAAAGTTATGGATGGATTTCGATGACATTTTCAGGACAGCTCTGAAATGACCCAAAGAAGTAGGCTAACAAGTGATCTCACCATCTGGATCCAGGGGGCAGTTATGTTTTTTGCTTGGCAGAGGTCTGTGCTCTCAGAGTGCTTTTCTAGTTTTAAATGGTTTCACAAGTGCATATGACGTTATCAGCACTGCTGTCCTCTTCTTTAAGAACCTCTCCAAACACTTCCCATACTTTCCCTAAGGAGTGTCTTTTTAATTTTAAACTCTTCAAAACAAAATATAACTGTTTATCAGACTAGTGGTGGATGCAAATGAATTGCCAATTACACCCAGTATATAATGAAATGAAATAATGACATACCCAGCGATAATAATTCTGTAATAAGAGCACAGCAAAGATAGTTAACAATAGATAATGGTCAATAACAAGCAATAGAGAATTTAAGAGAAGGCGGAAAAACAATTCACTGACTGGCTGCAGCCAAACATTAATCGTTACACAGACAGTTTTGGCTTACAGCCATGAAAGCTGGGAAATACTATAGGCCTGAACTTGATGTCACAGAATGTCCCCAGAAATGTGTGGTGTGTTATCCAGCGTTTCAGCGAGGTTGTGTTGAATTGGAATCTCACTCCAATATAAGCACTGTTACACACGGATACAATTATTAACGATTAATCAGTAATCTGCCTCCAGAGAATTATTTTTCAAACACTAACCATAAAGTGAAGAGGCATCTAACTAATGTTTGCTGCAAAAGGTTGGTTTGGTTTGGATGCAGTGAACCTAATTAATCATTATAACCTGAAAAATATAACGCAATATAACAGGTTAAACAGAGTCACATTTGTGTTTGTTTGTTTGTGGATTTGATTTATTGTTCTGTGTTAATTATATCTTACATAACTCATTAATAAAACAGTGTAGTAAACCTTTATTGTGACTATTCTAACTCATAATTAGATAAAGTTGGATCTTCATTTTTTCCATCTTTTCAAACTTTTAAAAACTTTTAAAGTTTAGACAATAGAAATGTTTAGTGATGTTTATTTCAATATGGTAAAAACGTATAAAAATACAAGAATATGTTTGGATGATGAGCAGTAATGGCAAATGTCCTTCATCCTGTTGGGACAAGCTGTGCAAAAATCCAGTAGTACATCTACAAACACCACAGTGTCAACAAGTTTTTCTGCAGCCTCGTGGAGAAGTTAAAATGGCGGCAGAAATGCGCCGTGCTGCAGGATGTCTTGGTGAGCATCAGTCGACGTGAAGTTGGAGCAAGATGTCATAGCGACCCCCAACAGGCAGAAGGGCAGCACGGTGTCCAGGCCAAAACTAACTCCGAGCAGGGCCCCTTTTTTGCAGCTGGTCCAGGCCTTGTTCAGCCAGTGAGTGCTGCAGTGAGTAGAAAAGAGAGAAACGTCAACCTTTAGGAAATTAAAGGTAATGACTGCAGTCAAACGCCTTCTGTCTCAAACAGGCAGAAGGAATTTGAAGGGTACACCAACAATTATTATTGTTATTGTTATTATTATTTTACATAAGCACCTGTCCAATACTGATCATCTCGTCAATGGAGGCCTTCTTCTGATCTATCGTAAAATCTTTCTGAAGAAGGATTGGAAATGAAACGTGCATGTTAAAACAACTTTTTTATCTACCCAGTGGAATCAATAAGTGGAATTGCAAAAGTTTTACTCACATTCAACATGATCTCATCTTTTTCAGTGATTTTCATCCTTGTCAGTTTAAGCTGTTGCTATGCACACATACAGTATGTAATTGTTAGTGATGCACCACAGTCAAGGCATACATAAGCACCTCGTTAAAATATGTGAAGACACTGAAGACTGGTCATATACTGTACATCAAGCTTCTTGATTTGTAGTAGCCCTACCTGCAATGCCAGAACATGCAGAGTCAGATTTCTTTGGTCTTTTTTGTCCATTTCCTTGGCCAATAAGTTATCAGATCTCTGTCAGGAAGTGTCAGGCAAAGAATTCAAGAACAGATGATGCAGCATTGACTTCAATGATATTGATGATAAAGAGCACTGAACAGATAGATAGAGAGTTTTACCTCCTTGGTGCTGGTTTCAAGGTGGCCCTTCAGAGCTTCATTCTTCTTTTGCTATAAGGTAAAATGAATAGTAAATAACTGCACTGTAAATCACTGCATTGTATGACTAATGTGAGTTTATATACATGAGGCTACAGGGCTGTCATTGGAGAACACAGAAACACTTGTTGACTAATATTTGAGGGAACTCACCAGTTTACTAATCCAGACTTTAAGACCACAGTTGGTCATCTCTTTCTCAGATAGCGCTGCACGAATGCTGTCCATTTCTACTCTCACCTGGCTCAAACCCCTGACCGAATGCTCCATACTGTACAATGATACAAACACTTTTGTTGGCTGTTGTTATAAGTCTGTAATCACTTAATCTTCTGCATCTGAGTTCATGTTTGAGAGCACATTCTGAAAACAGCTTGAGACATCAGTTTTAGGTTGGTAAAGATCTCCATGTTGGTCCACATGTAGCCTACCTTTTGATCTGTTTTCTTATGGCAGAGTTCTCATTATCAAGTTCAGCATTGGCATCTTCACAGGTATTCAGGGACTGTTTGAGGATGGCATTCTTTTTTATTAGGTGGTCCTTTTGGCGCCACAGATCCACAAAGCGGCCTTTCACATGGACATCCCTAAGGGTACACAATACCTTATGTCACCATGTGAATGTCACCATGTTATGTTGAAATAGCTCTATATAGGGTGGGAGGGTCAAACATTGAAAAGACATTTCCTTTCATCAGGCCACTTACACATCAGAGGAGCAACCGACTTCATTCTTCTCTTCAGCATACATTACTGCATTACATAAACATTAATTTGCTCAGCATGACTGCTCCATTGTCAGCATGAATATATTGGTGAGATAATTAGATTAATTCAGTCTGATACATCATTATCCTAGAGGCATTATATTTCCATGGTTGCTGGCTTGTCCTTGTCCTCCAATATTAGATGAGCTTTCTCTCTTGACAACAACTGTTGATTTGGCCCTATGAGGACCTGTTATCCGTTTCTGCATTGAATCTGGAGGCAAATCCCTTCTACTTAAAATGTTGCTGCAGATTGGTCAGGTCCTAGGAGATGCAATGAGCTTCTCTGCAATATTCCTTTAACAGAATAGCCTTTGTGGCGGTGGTTAGATTTTACACAGTTCAACAGTTTTCTATGTTGTAGCAATCAATGAACCAGTGTAACTGATTTAACTGCACAACAGTGTGCTATAAGCAATTGCTTGTCTGATGTTGTGACTGTGTCAGTTTGTGATGCAGTGATGATGTCAATGCCAACTCATAATGACAACAAGTCAGCACAAAGCATAATTATCATTTTATTACTTTAATTAATTTGGCCTATACGTTGTTACAGAAAACTAACCTTTTAGTCGGGCATCACTGGTTCAAACTTTACAGGTTCATCAGTTCAAATGTTTGACAGCCTATTTATTTTTCAGTGGGCTTCTCAGCAAGGCCTACAGGCTACTGTTGAATGGTAGCTGAATTTCAGTGTTCTCTTATGTCACAATATCATTTCAGTGTGTACAGAGCCATATCATCTTTATATGGCTCTGAGTGTGTACACTAATCATGGAAGCTCTGCAGCTGGATATGGTTATGGCAAAGATCCCTTCAACCGTCTATGGTTATGGCTATTTGGCAGACACCTTTGTCCAAAGCGAAATACAAATAAAAAAAGATACAATAATTAATTCAACAGGAAACAATTTCAAAAAGTTGGTCAGACTAGTAGGGAGAATAGCAATATAAACAATAAACAATATCATTCAAGCAATAACCTAATGAAAATAAACAATGGATATAAAGGAGAATAGCAAATAAACAATATAGCCATCCAATCAATCATATAATTAAAAACTAGATGCAGTACAAAATATTACCACCGTGCAGTACACATTCTCACCGCAAAAATGAATCTTGCTAGTCAATTTGTTTCCATCTCCTACTCCATGCTTGCCTGTGTTTGTGTGTGTTTATATGTGTCTGTCTGTGTGTGTGTGTGTATGTTCACTTGTGAGTGGGTAATGGTGTGTGTGTTTGTGTGAGTGTGTGTTTTTATGTGTGTGTGCATGGATGTGTGTGTGTGCATGCATGTGGGTGTGTTTGTGCATGCATGCATGTACGTGTTTATGTGTGTGTGCATGCAGGTGCGTGTGTGCGTGCTTATGCCTGCCTATCTACTGTATCTGTATGTGTGTGTCTTTGTGTATGTTTTTGCTTTTTCATTTTTGTGTGTCTTTGTGTATTTTTTTGCTTTTTCATTTTTGACTATGTGGTGCAATACGTTAAATGAGTGGTTATGGGATGAGTTGACATGGTCCCTAAGCCCTAAAGTTCACAAGATATTCACAGAAAACCGTGTCTGGCCATCTACAGTGTAAAGTCACTAAATGTACACATAAATTAGTTTATTTTATGGCCTCCCATGAACAGAGTTCCAGGAAACTTGCCATGCATTCAAAGGGTGTCATAATGGTCCTACACTTCCAATTTCGTGCAGTTTTGACCATGTCAGCCAGAGATACCTGAGATTACAACACATCTTTGCATTTTCATTTTTTACTAAATGTCATGCTTATCCAATGTCATTATGTTAAATGTCATGCATATCCAACCTTAATTTCTCCTGAACCATTGAACACAGCACCTCGCCTGTGATGAGTACTCCATGGGCAGTTCAACAGAGAATAATGGGTGTGAATTTGGATGCATTTTGCGTCCTTTGGCCACTGTTGCGTTTTGTGTCTACTCTGGTGAATATAGGGCTACTACAATCACAGTTGAGATCGCTACTCCGTGGGTGTGTGTGTATTTCTTCGAAAAACAGCGAGGCTCTCGCTTTTTCAAGAAGAGTGGTGTGGTGTCTTTGTCTTTAGGTTCTGTGTTTTTTTCACACCTTACTAAAGAGTATGCTTGTCTTTAGACTCTACGAGTTCTTCGCCTTGCTAAAGAATGTGTGCTTCCCCTTCTGTCTCTGCAAAACTTGCCTTGCAGAAGAGGAAGTGACTGTCAGTATCGTGTTTTTTGCAGGGGCCCCTTTTCAAAGGGTTTAGGATGTACGAAAGGACTGATGCAAAAGAGAGAGACTTTCTCTATTTGGACCAAAAATCCTTGATCAGGACTCTGGGGTCAACAAGTGAAACTTTTTAGGAGGCTCTCTTTAATCTAGTCCTTTTTCACTGCTGATCCTATTGCCTGCAATCGTACCTATAATAAAGTGTCTTCACACTTTCGGAGAAAATAGATTGTGTTTATGGCAGCTGACTCTTGACTATGGTTACTGAGGTCAACCTCCGGTCACAGAGACCGCATCGCAGACGTTGTCTGTCGAACAAGGGACCGCAGAAAGCTTCACAGTCACTATAAAAGCTGACCACACATATGTATTTTCTTTCTCCAGTGACAGACCTTTTGCAATCTATGAGAATAATTCAATTAATCTAAACTAGTATGATTTTGAATTACAGCTGAGTTCGCTACTCCTGTATGTGTCAGTGCATTGTGCAGTAAGTATTTGCCCATTAACGGTGTCTTAGAAAGTAAGCCCAAATCACAGACAAACTTACCCACTGGGTCCCCTCTGTAGGCTTGCGCCTCTTGCGAGAGGATTGATGTTCTCTTTGACACAGGGGAGGCAGGAAACACGAAAAAGAAACTCTCGGCGGCTTTTAAACAATGCCCTAACAGAAGGTTAGGGCTTTGACTTTACTAAAAATAAAATACAATATAAAAAAAATTCTATCAGTCTCGAAGTGCAAAGTTCAGAGTCCAAAAGAAAAAGGAGAAGAGTCCTAAGTCCCCGCAAAGGAGACCTTTTATACTACTTTCACGCCCAAGTCTAGACCTATTGCGCTCCGACACGACCAAGTGTCTTTGTCTCTCTTTTTTTTCTCTTTCTGGTGACCTTGCTTTGAACTCAGACCTGCACATGAACTACAAGCTTTTTCCTCTATACTTATTCTAAGCACATTCATTAAACATGACATACTATATAAGCTGGACTAAAACACTTAAATCTTTTGATTAAACATTCTATCAAATTCAAGGAGAACATACATTTTAAGTCTAAACAGTTATTCTTTAAAGTTTAAGTAAAACATACAGTTTTTTAATCTATTGCAAAATCATACTTCTATTCTAAGTAAAGTTACATGTCTTTATTTAAGCAGAATCACACTTTGAAAATATGAGTAAATATCCTTTTCATATAAGTTTATCTATCATTGCTGCATTTGCACATTTTTATTTGGTTTAGAGCAAGCTGGTATCAAGCAAGTATGTTTTAGATATATGTCTAGCAAACCTTAAGGGTACAATCATACTTTTCCACGGTTTCACTTTCTACCACCTTCTACATCCTCCTCTGGAACCGTGGAAACGTCGATCCTGTTGCGTCTGGGTTGCTGGCCATGTCTTTTGGGTCGAGGATGCAGGCGTCGTATGGATCTACCTCTGGTTTGAGTGCGTTGAATCTACGCCAGCCAGCTGCCTCGATTTTTTCTTCCTGTGACGGGTGTGTGTGTTCTCCCGTCACTGTCACAGTTCCAGTCTTCGTTTCAACTTCAGTTTGAGTCACCTCGCCTCTTGTCTGGGGGACGTTGTTCAACAGGCTTCCAGCAGGTCATCTTCGGCTGCTTTGTGCGAGATTTTCTGGGCTAATGCCCCAATCTCTAACCATCCAAGTGACTTTCTGGGAATTCCCTGTAAAAGTTGATTTCACAGTCGGGGACAGGGGGAGGTTTGTCAAACTCTGAGCCCCTCTTCCCGTCAATGATTGGGAGTAAAGAGTCATCTTGATCCAGAGTATCTGGATCTTTTGGTTCTTTTACTCTGTGGTCCAGAGTTTCCCCCTGGAGAGTATGTTGTCCACCTAAGCAGAGTCCCAGCTGGGTCCGAGGGGTCCCCTCGGCCCAGCTTAATCGAGCCCTCCCCTGTGTCTGAGACGACAAGTTGTCCTTGGGCAAGACACCTGGGCTTAGTGTGTGTGGGTGTTGAGTGTGTGATCATTTTTGCAAACGTATGTGTGAAAGATGTACCCTGCCTGTCTTTGCTAAAGGTCACAACGTTACCTGCTACGTTCACTACAATGTCTTCACCTTCGTTTGTGTTTTTGATGCCCTGGCCTCTCGTCTGCTCTCTGTGGAGCAGGACTGAAGTGGTCGTTGGCCCTGCATATGGGTGTTTTGTGGCTTTAGAGGGTTCTGGTTGCGATAAGTACTCATTTAGCAACATCAGTTGCCTGGGCTTGTCCCAGTTGATGGTGGCATTTGCTTTTATGTACTCTTATGCTGACCTCACTGCTCTTTCCATGACTCTTTGCGATTTGTTTCGGGTTTGTATACCATTGAGAATATTGCTTGAACGCCCATTTCCTCTAGTAAGTTTAATACTGTTTTGATTAGGAACTAAGTTACGTTGTCTATTCTCAATGACAGAGGTTGTTGGTGGGTGAAATATTGTGCCATGCGATCGGCAATAACCCTTGCTGTTGCTTTTTTGCATGGGTAGACCTTTGTGTCTCCCCTTGCATTGTCTGTTGTTATTAGAAAATATTTATTTCCTAATGTAGTAGTAAGTAGGGGCACCGCAACGTCAGTGGAGTAGCAATCCCCTCGCCTTTTAACAGCGATGGGGTACATTTTGGTTCCCTTGTTGGCGCAGTTACTGCATTTGGTTTTCAGTTTTCCAAATAGTGGGTTTAAACCTGCTATCTGTATCTTATTTTTGTTTAGCCTCGAGAGGAGGGGTATTGTTGTTCCAACTCCTTCTGCTTGGCTCTCGCCTTATTAGCGCTTGATCTCCTATCATATATGTATATTTGTTGTTGTTTATCTGTTGAGTTCCAACATGGCCAACCTGCAGCTAGGGGTGTACCACCGGGTATCGCATTTAATAATCTCTCTTGCTGTACTGCACTGGCCCCTTTATGTATCACAGTTCTCATGGCTTGATCTAGTGATATTTTCTTTTCTGTCACCTCTTTGGATAAGATTTTGAGTTGTTCCTCCAACTCATCCTCTCCTGGGGCTCTCTTGTGAGTTTTCACTAGATCAAAACATGTGCTTCCTGGAGGCACTCTAATGCCTTTGTTAACACTCAGGGCCAGGTTCATTGTCGGATCCTGAAGTAATTCTTCAGGAAGTCCTGCATCAATACAGCCTTTGAGATATACCGCGTCTGATTGCCCTTCCGTCCTAGGGGGAAGTAGGCCAAGAAGTTTTACGGTGCTCATTCCTGCGCCTAAGATTTGGCTTCGTGAAAAGGTGGAGGTGCCTAACTCTGGTTGAATTGCAGCACCACGGCTCTCTGTCCGCTCATTGCTGCTCCAGGTTGGCTGTGCTTGGGGAGGGTCTATAGAATTAAACAGGGCGTTTATCCCAAAGTATCTCTCTACAGACCTGTCTCTTCTATCACATCCCTGTTTGTAATAGTCATAACCTATAGCCAGCTGTGCCTCTTTCCATGTTCTGGTTATGCCAGGTAGGCCCAAAACTTCAGAGGATGATGGCGCTTGGCCGATTACTTCTTACCACCTTCTACATCCTCCTCTGGAACCGTGGAAACGTCGATCCTGTTGCGTCTGGGTTGCTGGCCATGTCTTTTGGGTCGAGGATGCAGGCGTCGTATGGATCTACCTCTGGTTTGAGTGCGTTGAATCTACGCCAGCCAGCTGCCTCGATTTTTTCTTCCTGTGACGGGTGTGTGTGTTCTCCCGTCACTGTCACAGTTCCAGTCTTCGTTTCAACTTCAGTTTGAGTCACCTCGCCTCTTGTCTGGGGGACGTTGTTCAACAGGCTTCCAGCAGGTCATCTTCGGCTGCTTTGTGCGAGATTTTCTGGGCTAATGCCCCAATCTCTAACCATCCAAGTGACTTTCTGGGAATTCCCTGTAAAAGTTGATTTCACAGTCGGGGACAGGGGGAGGTTTGTCAAACTCTGAGCCCCTCTTCCCGTCAATGATTGGGAGTAAAGAGTCATCTTGATCCAGAGTATCTGGATCTTTTGGTTCTTTTACTCTGTGGTCCAGAGTTTCCCCCTGGAGAGTATGTTGTCCACCTAAGCAGAGTCCCAGCTGGGTCCGAGGGGTCCCCTCGGCCCAGCTTAATCGAGCCCTCCCCTGTGTCTGAGACGACAAGTTGTCCTTGGGCAAGACACCTGGGCTTAGTGTGTGTGGGTGTTGAGTGTGTGATCATTTTTGCAAACGTATGTGTGAAAGATGTACCCTGCCTGTCTTTGCTAAAGGTCACAACGTTACCTGCTACGTTCACTACAATGTCTTCACCTTCGTTTGTGTTTTTGATGCCCTGGCCTCTCGTCTGCTCTCTGTGGAGCAGGACTGAAGTGGTCGTTGGCCCTGCATATGGGTGTTTTGTGGCTTTAGAGGGTTCTGGTTGCGATAAGTACTCATTTAGCAACATCAGTTGCCTGGGCTTGTCCCAGTTGATGGTGGCATTTGCTTTTATGTACTCTTATGCTGACCTCACTGCTCTTTCCATGACTCTTTGCGATTTGTTTCGGGTTTGTATACCATTGAGAATATTGCTTGAACGCCCATTTCCTCTAGTAAGTTTAATACTGTTTTGATTAGGAACTAAGTTACGTTGTCTATTCTCAATGACAGAGGTTGTTGGTGGGTGAAATATTGTGCCATGCGATCGGCAATAACCCTTGCTGTTGCTTTTTTGCATGGGTAGACCTTTGTGTCTCCCCTTGCATTGTCTGTTGTTATTAGAAAATATTTATTTCCTAATGTAGTAGTAAGTAGGGGCACCGCAACGTCAGTGGAGTAGCAATCCCCTCGCCTTTTAACAGCGATGGGGTACATTTTGGTTCCCTTGTTGGCGCAGTTACTGCATTTGGTTTTCAGTTTTCCAAATAGTGGGTTTAAACCTGCTATCTGTATCTTATTTTTGTTTAGCCTCGAGAGGAGGGGTATTGTTGTTCCAACTCCTTCTGCTTGGCTCTCGCCTTATTAGCGCTTGATCTCCTATCATATATGTATATTTGTTGTTGTTTATCTGTTGAGTTCCAACATGGCCAACCTGCAGCTAGGGGTGTACCACCGGGTATCGCATTTAATAATCTCTCTTGCTGTACTGCACTGGCCCCTTTATGTATCACAGTTCTCATGGCTTGATCTAGTGATATTTTCTTTTCTGTCACCTCTTTGGATAAGATTTTGAGTTGTTCCTCCAACTCATCCTCTCCTGGGGCTCTCTTGTGAGTTTTCACTAGATCAAAACATGTGCTTCCTGGAGGCACTCTAATGCCTTTGTTAACACTCAGGGCCAGGTTCATTGTCGGATCCTGAAGTAATTCTTCAGGAAGTCCTGCATCAATACAGCCTTTGAGATATACCGCGTCTGATTGCCCTTCCGTCCTAGGGGGAAGTAGGCCAAGAAGTTTTACGGTGCTCATTCCTGCGCCTAAGATTTGGCTTCGTGAAAAGGTGGAGGTGCCTAACTCTGGTTGAATTGCAGCACCACGGCTCTCTGTCCGCTCATTGCTGCTCCAGGTTGGCTGTGCTTGGGGAGGGTCTATAGAATTAAACAGGGCGTTTATCCCAAAGTATCTCTCTACAGACCTGTCTCTTCTATCACATCCCTGTTTGTAATAGTCATAACCTATAGCCAGCTGTGCCTCTTTCCATGTTCTGGTTATGCCAGGTAGGCCCAAAACTTCAGAGGATGATGGCGCTTGGCCGATTACTTCTCTTTCCTCTCTTGAGGCTTCATACCAGGGGATGTTTGGTCTTTTATTCTCATTCTCTTTATATTGATAAGTTTGAGAAGTATTTAGTGGGCAGAAAGCTACTCCTTCGTATGTTGACCATATAGGTGGTTTACACGGGGGGGCTTTACAATTTTGTGTTCTATATTTAACCGGCGGTGATTTTTTGTTTTCCCCTCTAATATACTGTATCGGGTCATGGGGAGACGTGAACGATACAGTAGAGGGGGCTCGTATTATGGGTGCTCCTACACTTATCGGAGACGGCACGGCGTGGACCCTTGTGGGTCCTTGTGGGGTTGAATTTTGTAGTCGTGACCCTTCATATTGGAGACCACTCGGGGTCCCCCTCGGGGGGGAAGGTCTGGGTGTTCGTGGCCAGGCCCTAGCTCTGTCTCGCCCTCGCTCTGGTGTGACCGGAACGCTGTATCTGAGGCCATCCTCTCTTTCCCCCACTTCCTCCTCAAACAAGGCGTGCTCGCCCGTGGCGGGGATGGGGAGAGTGGAAGCGCCCAAAGAGGTCCCTTTTGGCACACCGGCGTATGCCTGTTTCATTAGACTTTCTAGGAATGCCTCATTTTCTTCTACGTCAACTAAGAACCTCACCGTTATGGGATTTGTGGCGGTTCCCCATGGGTAGGCTACTGCAACTGCTGCGAATAGCTCTCTCTGTCTAAGACCCAGAAAGGTTTTTCTTTGAGTACGCAGTCTTATGGTTACAATGGGATCATTGTCATCCGCTGCGTCTGCTATAGAGTACCTTATGGCCGCCGACAAATCATTCATTTTGGTGTTTTGTTCTATTCTCACCAATTGCACTGCGGAGTACCATTCCCTGAGGGCTCCTGGTGTGTTTAATCTCACCATCTTCCCCGGCTCAGGCTCTCCTATGCTGGTGGCTACTGTACTACGGGCTATACGATATCTGGCTGACCCGAAGGTCCTCCTTATCTCAGCCTCTTCTGGGGGATCTGTCATAATGTCAACTTGCCTCAATACAGTCAAAGCGCCCATGTTTTCAGATGGGGCCTGATCTGGTGGTGCGGCTAAGAAAATCATTCTAACTCCCCCGACCTCGGTCACAATTCCCTCCCTTTGTATAGGGGGGTCAGGAAACTCAGGTTCCACAGGCTCAACGCCTGGAGCTGCCCTTGTGCCGCCCGGGGGTCTGAAGATCGGGGGGAGTGTGTCTGGCATGTGTGATGTGATGTCAGCGATCAAAGGTGCTGTAGGAACGCTTATCACATCACTTCTTGTGCCATTATTTTGGTCTATCGATACCTGGGCTAGTGGTTTCCCTAACTCATCATTTAGGTTTTGAAATTTGTCTTCTGTTAGCGCTACTACTATGAAATGTCTTCCTGGGTTTAGCAGTACTACATTTCGGAGCGCCCCTGTTGCTGCTAGGGTGTCGTAACCAAAAACTCCATCACCAAAGGGAGGGGTTATTATGGTTCCTGACGCCATCAACACAGCTTTTTGTATCAATGTTTGTAAATGTTGCACCTGTTGGTGGTGGTTCATTGTCCCATCATGGGCTTCATAAGCGACGTGTAAGACTGTGCTAACCTGTGGGTCAGTTATGACCTTTTGTGCTATCACGGTTCCTGATCTCAGCGGGAGTTGTGATAATAGGTCGGCTCGATTATTTCGGGTCTCTTCACTCCAGCGGCCTTGCACTGCAGCAGCTACTCCTGCTGTGTGCGACAGCTGTAGTTTGCCGGGTTGAGGAAGGTGCCCCTGTCTGTACCGAAGTCTAAATCCAAAACATTTCCCAGGATTAACCTGCAATTTTGTGTAGGATTAGACGTGCGTGTCGGCCAACGGCGCTGCCTCCTACCACCCGGACTTTGGTGTCGGGCTATGGCTTCCCTCATAGCTCGCATACTGAAAGGAACTTCTTGCTCATCATCTGTGTCAGATTTAGAGCTATCTGTCCATTCACTGTCTGCGGCTGCAGGGTCCATAATGCCCTAGTCTCGGCTGTTTAATAACTGTTCCTCCCTGCTAGGGACTCTTCAGATAGGTGCGGTCCCTCGTGGGTTAGCAACTCCCCACTTCACTCCGTGTTCTGGGTTCGCGTCAGGATACAACCAGTGACACCTAAGATTTGCCTTATGCTACGGATACAGTCAGCCTCTGTCGGCTTCAGTGATCGAACTTGGTTTGACCAGTAACTATCACGCGGCAGGATATATAATGGCCGGTACCTTATAATCCTTGTTTGCCTTTTACTGGGTCGATTTGCGCCTTCGCTATTATTTAATGAGACTTTTATGCGCAGTTTGCGAGCCCTTTTTAGGTTTTGCCAGTGTGCACTACTGGGTTATCTAAAAAGAAGCTCTTTGTGTATCGTACCCTATACACTGTTCTAGGTATTGTGGGTTCGAGCGCTTAAGCTAGTGTGGTGACTTGTTCGTCTTACTCAATCACTGCCCACACGTTGGGCGCCATGTTGCGTTTTGTGTCTACTCTGGTGAATATAGGGCTACTACAATCACAGTTGAGATCGCTACTCCGTGGGTGTGTGTGTATTTCTTCGAAAAACAGCGAGGCTCTCGCTTTTTCAAGAAGAGTGGTGTGGTGTCTTTGTCTTTAGGTTCTGTGTTTTTTTCACACCTTACTAAAGAGTATGCTTGTCTTTAGACTCTACGAGTTCTTCGCCTTGCTAAAGAATGTGTGCTTCCCCTTCTGTCTCTGCAAAACTTGCCTTGCAGAAGAGGAAGTGACTGTCAGTATCGTGTTTTTTGCAGGGGCCCCTTTTCAAAGGGTTTAGGATGTACGAAAGGACTGATGCAAAAGAGAGAGACTTTCTCTATTTGGACCAAAAATCCTTGATCAGGACTCTGGGGTCAACAAGTGAAACTTTTTAGGAGGCTCTCTTTAATCTAGTCCTTTTTCACTGCTGATCCTATTGCCTGCAATCGTACCTATAATAAAGTGTCTTCACACTTTCGGAGAAAATAGATTGTGTTTATGGCAGCTGACTCTTGACTATGGTTACTGAGGTCAACCTCCGGTCACAGAGACCGCATCGCAGACGTTGTCTGTCGAACAAGGGACCGCAGAAAGCTTCACAGTCACTATAAAAGCTGACCACACATATGTATTTTCTTTCTCCAGTGACAGACCTTTTGCAATCTATGAGAATAATTCAATTAATCTAAACTAGTATGATTTTGAATTACTGAAAGATAAAAATTCTCAGTCATTAATACACATCTGCTTTCAATAAGTTAAAGTAAGTTGTTTGCTCACAACAAACTTAGTTTAATTTACTAACAGTGCAAGAAGATAATATGAATTTTTCAAGGATGAATCTGCATATTATACATGACATTACACAGATTTTGATTTTATTTGTAACAATTTGTGCTCAGTTTTTACATAAGTTTATTTATTAAAAACTGATTTCCATATCCCTGCTTGTGTGGTATGCATTTAGACCTTATTTTACAGAAATACAACTGTTAAACGAAGCCTAGTTGGTTTTGTGACCGCTACGGTGTATAGAACTTTCCTTCCTAAATACACAGCTGAGTTCGCTACTCCTGTATGTGTCAGTGCATTGTGCAGTAAGTATTTGCCCATTAACGGTGTCTTAGAAAGTAAGCCCAAATCACAGACAAACTTACCCACTGGGTCCCCTCTGTAGGCTTGCGCCTCTTGCGAGAGGATCGATGTTCTCTTTGACACAGGGGAGGCAGGAAACACGAAAAAGAAACTCTCGGCGGCTTTTAAACAATGCCCTAACAGAAGGTTAGGGCTTTGACTTTACTAAAAATAAAATACAATATAAAAAAAATTCTATCAGTCTCGAAGTGCAAAGTTCAGAGTCCAAAAGAAAAAGGAGAAGAGTCCTAAGTCCCCGCAAAGGAGACCTTTTATACTACTTTCACGCCCAAGTCTAGACCTATTGCGCTCCGACACGACCAAGTGTCTTTGTCTCTCTTTTTTTTCTCTTTCTGGTGACCTTGCTTTGAACTCAGACCTGCACATGAACTACAAGCTTTTTCCTCTATACTTATTCTAAGCACATTCATTAAACATGACATACTATATAAGCTGGACTAAAACACTTAAATCTTTTGATTAAACATTCTATCAAATTCAAGGAGAACATACATTTAAAGTCTAAACAGTTATTCTTTAAAGTTTAAGTAAAACATACAGTTTTTTAATCTATTGCAAAATCATACTTCTATTCTAAGTAAAGTTACATGTCTTTATTTAAGCAGAATCACACTTTGAAAATATGAGTAAATATCCTTTTCATATAAGTTTATCTATCATTGCTGCATTTGCACATTTTTATTTGGTTTAGAGCAAGCTGGTATCAAGCAAGTATGTTTTAGATATGTCTAGCAAACCTTAAGGGTACAATCATACTTTTCCATGGTTTCACTTTCTACCACCTTCTACACCACACAGCAAGGGGTGGCCAGACTTTATGTTGTAGTGGCCGCAGCTACCCCTTTGGGGCGCCCTTGCCTCAATCTCCTCCATTCCCACTTCTTACAGTTTTTTTTCAATTGCTTACACACAAATCCTTTATGTAGCCTACCGTGGCACACAATTTCTAAAACCTTTGACTCAAACTTCACAACTCTACATCAATTCAGCAAAATCATGCGCCAATTCTCAGCCTTGACACAGTTTTCAATTTAGCTTTTACAGTTTTTTTCAATTGCTTACACACAATTTTTCAAACAGAGTTCTTTTTAACAAAATTTAAGCACAGGTATCCAAATGCCACACTCAGTTTGCATAATTCCTAGATTCTTTGCAAAATGAAACACTTCAGTCAAAACAAACACACTTCAGTCAAAACATACACACTTCAGTCAAAACATATACACATATTTGTAAAAATGCTATTAGTTGTCATTTAACAAACACAGTCCTCAATGATCAGACACTATCGCAGCCAGTTTCACACAGCAGTGATAAATGCAAAACGCATTTGTAAAAAGAAAAATTAGGAAATAGCATGTGCTAGATTTTTGCCCAGGCATTGTTATGTAAGGGATCATTTAGATGTCCAAAAAATAGTGACAAACCCACAACATTCTTCATGATTAGTTCGACATAGGGAAAGTGTACATAAATAGGTCTATAAACTTGCACTTGCACAGTACAACACTGAAGACTGCTGTAGACTGAATATTTCAAGTATTTCTTTCAATACTTACAGTATTTCTAACCATAATCAGTTACAGTAATCAACCAACAATGAAATCAATTGAACAAATAAAATCTGTAGACAAACAACAACTACTGCATAAAGTACATACACTTTGACTCTGAAGAGCAACTACTGCAAAAGCAACAAGACTGTATAGCACACCTGAGTAATGCGTTTTCAAATTTGCACATGTGTGCTTACACACCTGGTGGATGTGATTATCCAATTCGTTCATTAGTGTAGTCATTGGCGATCCAGGACTTTGTAATGACAAGGAAGTAACCTCACAATCCTTATCTGTGTCTAAGGTGTGGAAATGTGTGTAGAGTTTTACAAATCACTGTGTGTAATGTTTTGCAAAAAGGTTGAAGCAGACATTGTGTGTAATGTTGTGCAAATCTGTGGAGGTGTTTTGCTCCTTGGAGTAAAATTTTGCTAATTGTGTGAAAAAAAATATTTGTGTGTGTAAACAATCGTAAAAAACTGTAACGTTTTGAAATTCAACACAATTCTCTACCTACATAAACACACAAAAATCTATCAGGAAGTAACTTGATTTCCTATTTCAAACACAACCAATGTAAATGCCACACTTATATGTACGTTACAAAACTGAATTCACAACAGCAACTGATTTATTCAGAAAAATAAATATTGCTGGTTCCAATATTGATTGGATTGAGTTCTTTTTGCATATAACTGTATTTTTACTCTTATATGGCAACATTAAAAAAAAAAAAATCAATTTCAGATTTAGAGTAACAGTGTGTAAATGATAGACATACGTTTATAATACTATGGAAAATGTGTTTATGATGTGAGACAAATGCTTGCTTTTGAGATATGTTTACAATATTTTGAACGCTGTGTTTGATTTTGCCAGATAGGGGGCACTTTTTGCATTTCGTTTGAGCAATTATTGAATTTGTGTGTAGAGCTTTGAAAAAAACAGATAGAGCTTTGAAAGTGTAAACAATTGAAAAAAACTTACAGTGCAACTTTGAATGAACGAAAGTGTACCTCCTAGTGACCATCTTTGGTATTACATTATTAGGCCACCGTGAGATGACCAAAATGTACAGATCATGATTGTATCAAAAATGTTATATCATTGTATCACTTTATCACCTGGGATTTACTTTGAACCCTGAGAATACTAAAGTGTACATACTGAATTCCCGATAAGTTAAGAGGCTATGACAGGAAATATTCTTTGATATACCAGTTACACGTGCCTTCGCCCAAAGAAAGATAAGACAGCATGGTAAATATGGTGGATAACATACTCCAGTGCTGCACTTTTAATGCATAAGATTTAGAATACATTGTTTCATAATATATGATGAACTGATTGATGAGCATTGAAGGCATACTACATGGCCAGGTTGAAAATGTGTGATGCATTTTACATTCTGTAAGATATATGGAATTATATTGAGCCTTTTTACCTAACAAGTTATAATGTCTCAGTTTATTAGTGTGAATGTAGACGATATATGCAGTTCATAAGAACCAAGATCGTGTGGTTTGGCGGGGATGGCATCTTCACCGCTGGTAGGCCTCACTAGCACAGTGTCCTACTTTCAATTTGACATTAGTAAGCACATGTTCGACTTACTGACAAATGTTACACAACAGTTTGGTCCGGTCAAACTATTTGTTCATTTTGATTGGACCAGAGTCATCACTAGTGGTGATATCTGATGTCTAATATTGGTATTGTTTTCAGTTTATTCTGTTTCATTCGTAGCAGAAGCAAAATCAGAATCTTACCAACACTTTTGTCTGAGCATCAGATTTGAAGAAAAGGGCAACACCACCAGACAAACTCCATGGAGCGATGCCGTTCACAGTGGAGTCCACCAGAGCAGACAAATGCAGAAGATGAATAGATTGAGTAGACAACTGGCCTTACTGAAGATTACATGGAGGAGGACAGCTGCCCAGAGTCTTGTAGGTCTTTATAATAGTCTATAATTGTTTAAAGTGAATGATCACTGCTTTTTTGTTCATATGACCCACTTATCATAAAAGCTGTTTTGACTGACTGGAAAATTCACACTTCAGTATGCAAGAAGTAAATGTTAAACGGTGCAAAGATCATTAAAACAATGCATTTGAATCTGTATTTACATAGTCTGTTTTGAGTAGACAAGCATGAAGAAATAAAAATGTCCCTTGATTATCAATCAGGGTCTAAAAAACCCCACAGTAACGCTCTCGATTGTCTTGTATTGCGTGGTTAACATGATATCAAGTTTAATGTAAAAGCTCAAGCATTGATGTCACTACTCAATTATCTGAGCACTTCAGTACTCTGTACAACCCTAGTATGGCTTTGGTGCTGGACACTCTAACTTCCTGCATCTTCTGAAATGGGAAACTTAAATTGAATTGTCATTGTGTGTTGAACAGAATTTAGAAATGACATTGCACAAAGTGCAAAGGTAAATAATACATTTATTGTCCAAGATCTGCTAAAAAGCTTTTTAAAACAATGTTGAATCCTTATTTATACAGTCTATGATTTGAATAAAAGAAAGCATAATCTGTTGCAGACTCTATTACTGTAAAAAGGCTGATAATCAATCATGGTGTAAAAAAACACAAACACTCTATTATTGTCTAACATTGTGTGGTTAACAAGATCTCGAGCTTAAAAGCTCAAGCATTGATACTATATTACCCGAGCACTTGAGTACTCTGTGCAACCCTTAGTACCCAGGACACTGGAAATGAGTTGTCACAACTTAAATAACATTGTACAATGAACATGAAAAAGAAAATACAAACGGGCTTATGAAAGCAGTGAGATTCATTTGCATAAGATCAGAATATTTGGGGTCTGGCATTATTGAACAAATAACTAGTTATTTCTTAAAGACCCCCTCTGGAGAAAATGAAGTTTGTAATGCTCTGTATGTTATCTGCTTTTTTTCCAAGAAAAATAAAGCAAAAACTAGATGTACCGCAAAGCGATACACAATATGACCGCCGCTCAGTCCTGCACATTCTCTCCGCAAATATCAATCACGCTTGTGTTTCCATCGCCTACTCCATCCCTACTGCAACTTTTATGTATGTAAATGAGTGTGTGCATGTGTGCGCTTGCTTTTGTGTATGAGTGCTTCTCTGTCTAGTGTGAGTGTCTGCTTGTGTGTGTGTTTAATGTGTCTCTGAGTATATGTTCACTGTGTTCTCTACCGTCACTGTCACTCCAATATCAGATAACACACACACACACACACACTCACATGCGCGCGTGTGCACACACACACACACACACACACACAAACACACATACACAGGCACACACTCACACACACACACTCGCACACACACACACACACACACACAAACACACACACACAGGCACACCCAGAGAGAGAGAGAGAGAAAGAGAGAACACACACAGAATACACACAGATAACACAGACACAGAGAGAGAGAGAGAGAGAGAGAAAGAAAGAGAACACACACAGAACATGCACATACACACATATACACACATGCAAACACACAGATGGGCACACAGAAACGCACCCACACACTATAGTACATCACACACACACACTCACTTCTCAGCTCCGGTGGTCTCACAAAATGTACTCAAAGATGTGTGTGTGCATGTGTGTGTGTTTGTGTGTGTAGGTGTGTGTGTGTGTGTGTGTAAGGGTGTATGTGTGCATGCGTGTGGGCGTGTTTGTGCATGTGTTTGTATAATGTTTTATGTACATGTGTGTATGTAGTGGTGCGTGTGTGTGTAGGTATGTGTGTGTGTGTGTGTATTTATGTGTGTGTGTGTGTGTGTGTGTGTGTGTGTGTGTGTTCCTGCATGTTTGTTGCACCCAGAGCAACCATTCCCTTTTAAAACATATTTGGAAACTAGTTGATTAAAGGTTTCTAATGGTGTCACTTATATGTTTCTAGGACAAAAACTAGCAGAGATTGAGATGTTTGGAACAGTTTTTGAAATCCCCAGGGGGGGATTTAGACTCCAGATAATACCACCATCTACTGGCCGATGGGTATACAGTCCTGAATGTACACATAAATCCATTTATTTTATAGCCCCCCATGGATGAAATTCCACAAAACTTGGCTTACTCCCAGAGGGTGTCAGGTTAATCATACACATGAAATTTGGTGCAGTTCATAACATCTCATCTGAAGATATGGGCAATTAAAGCAATATTACATTGCATTTTCAATTTTTACGATGGGGGGGCAAATCACAAATGACTGGTTATAAGCTAAGTTGATGCAAGCTCTAGAGAACAACATACCATAAACATTTTGTCATCCTCGGTGCCACGGTTCAGGTAGTTATGTAGGAAAAACTGTCATTTTTGGGCTTCGGGCGGGGGCAGCGCGGGGGTGGAGTGACCCCCGGGGACGAAACGAAAATTTTCCATAGAACTCTACTGGGGCTACATGCCCACCAAGTTTCATGCGCTCCGGTGTTACGGTGTCCCGGGAATCGTTGACGAAAAATGACGGGAAAAAAGAATAAAAAAAAAAAAAAAACTTTGACAACAACTATATGACCGCTTCGCTAGCTACGCTAGCGGCGGTCATAATAAGCAGTCAATGTCATGATTGAGAATTTCTACTTAGGATTTATGGCAGACCGATTACAGCTTCAGTATGCAACAAATATAAACCATTTTAAGGCCATGAAGGGATTTTCCATGAAAAAAGAACCTTCTGAACTTATTAGAGATGTAAGAGGAGTTTCAGGTGCGTAATGAACTGCTGGTTTTAATAAAACATCAGCCCATCATTATGCATTACTTGATAGGGCAGATATGAACTGAGGAGATGATAAGAGGAGAGGAGTTCTTACCTCCATCATTATTACTAGGAGAGAAGTATGGGTAAAGTTTCTCAGTGAACTTAACATTAGCATAAGAGTAGAGATGATACCAACAGTCTGCATCATAAAAGGAGACCAGACCTGCCTCATAATCCACAAACACCCCCACCCTCTGGGGCTTCTCTTTCAGGGAGAGGAGAACACGGGTACTGTCTAGTGCCTTATACTCATTCCCATTACGCAGCCATATTGCCCAGTATCCATTCCCAGGGCTCAGAGTTATCATTCCCTTCCTGGTAATGGACTCTCTGGCCACCCCTAAGTCCCACTCAGTCTTCCCCTTGACCTGAACCTCATAGTAGAATTTGCCAGCAGAAAACCCCTGTTTTCCCAAGACACATACAACAGGACTGAACCTTTTGGGGTTGTCAGGGACATTCTGCGCTGTGTCGCCACATCTCACTTGTTTCCCATCAGCAGACAAGATGAAATAGGCATTTGCTGTGTCAGGATCTAGAGTCACATCCACTAAGATAAAAAAAAAAAAAAAAAGACATGGCAGCTGAAAATATATAGTCTGAAACAAAATTATACATACTATGAGAAATGTTTGTGAGGAATGTTTTACAGAAACGGTCTGTGACAAGTGTAATTTGGAGACTATGTAACCCATGTACCCATAGATTTAATAAAGCCTGCCATTAGTCCTGAAGGAGTTCTCATTCATGTTGAGCACTTGTTGACTGCTTTTCATTCACTCATGTTAATCAAGAAGCCTTCCAGGTGACTGTTCCATGAAATTGCAAATGATGCCGATAGTGCACAAGGCATGAAGGTAAATGGAGGCTATTTTGAAGAATCTAATGCATGAAACATATTCAGTTTTTTTTAACAGAAGAAACAATATGAAATGTGATGATTGTCAGAGTTTAAAAAAAATACCTGCATGACTTTTAATTCTCTTCATGTCATGTGATTCTGTGGAGAAGAATACATTAAATAAAGGCAGTCGAAACACATCTATTGTATTTGACATAGGCTACATGAACAACATTTCTGAAGTGCAGGACAGTCAAAAAGATTCTAAAAGAGTATTTGGTCCTGTCTTGTGAGTAGTGGCACTGATAAAAAAAATAAATAAAAAAAAACATTGAAAAGGAGAAAATAAATGCTGAAGAGTTTCACAGAACTAAAAGTCTTTATAATAATTAAAGCTTACACTAAAAAATGAAACAGAACCTGATCATTTATAATATGCAATGTGCCTTTTCCAAATGAAAATCCTCTCCTTTCTTCCTATCATGTCACTTTTTGACAACAGTCTATTTCGGTAAACTACTTTTCAGTATCAAATTACTGTACAATAATTCAAAATGCTGTAGAAGACAACAATTCAAGATTTATTTAAAATTATTGTATCCTCTGTCCACTGACACCAAACTCTCAATTTTGACTCATTTTGCCAGATCGGGTCACATTTGAAATATCATTCATTTTACAATTCATCCCTCCCACAGAGTTTACGTGTCACCACAGTTTTCTGCACATAAAATAACATACATCTGCATATACATCAGTGTTCTTGATAACACTATTCAAGGGAGGATTTCATTGAGACACTTAATTACATGTTGCTTCGGCATTAAAATAACTTCTACAGTACATCATAAGATATGTAAAGCAACTGATTATGTTTAAACACTCACGTAGGTTTGACAAATTCTCTTGTAGTGCATCCCTCTCGGCAGTCACAGTGTTCAGTCTGTTCTGTAGCTGGGTTTTCTCTCTGGTCAGGTTGTTGTGACTTGTCTGTAGCTGAGACTTATCTGAATTCAAGTTGTTGTACCTGGTCTGCAATTGGGATTTCTCTCTATTCAGGTTGTTAAATCGGTCCTGTAGTTTGGATTTCTCTGAATTCAGGTTGTTGTAGCTTGTCTGTAACTGAGATTTCTCTCTAATCAAATCATTGTATCCTGTCTGTAGCTGAGATTTCTCTGAATTCAGGATGTTGTAGCTTGTCTGTAGCTGGGATTTCTCTCTATTGAGGTTGTTAAATCTGTCTTGCGATTTGGATGTCTCTGAATTCAGGTTGTTGTATCTAGTCTGTAGCTGATTTTTTTCTGAATTCAGGTTGTTGTAACTGGTCTGCAGCTGGGATTTCTCTGAATTCAGGTTGTTGTAGCTAGTGTTTAACTGGGATTTTTCTCTATTCAGGATATTAAACATGTTCTGCAATTTGAATTTCTCTGAATACAGGTTGTTGTAGCTTGTCTGCAGCTGGGATTTCTCTGAATACAGATTGTTAAATCTGTCCTGCAGTTTGGATTTCTCTGAATTCAGGGTATTGCAGTTGGTTTGTAACTGAAATTTCTCTCCAGTTAAGTTCTGATATCTGTCTTGTAACAAAGAATTGTCTCTGTCCAATGTTTCCCAGTTGCTTTGTAATTTAGACTTCTCTTTAAATAGGTTGCTATACTTATCCTGTAACTGTAATATCCCTTCAGTTACGTTATTGTAACTAGCATCCAAAAGGGCCTTTTGTTTGTTGAGGTTGTTGTAACCTTTCTGCAGTTGGGTGCTGTATTTTGTCAGGTTGTTGTAACTGGTCTGTAGCTGGGATTTCTCACTATTCAGGTTGTTAATTTTGTCCTGCAATTTGGATTTCTCTGAATTCAGGTCGTTGTACCTTGTTTGTAGCTGAGATTTGTCTGAATTCAGGTTGTTGTAACTTGTCTGCAGCTGGGATTTCTCTGTATACAGATTGTTAAATCTGTGCTGCAGTTTGGATTTTTCTGAATTCAGGGTATTGTAGTTGGTTTGTAACTGAAATTTCTCTCCAGTTAAGTTCTGATATCTGTCTTGTAACAAGGAATTCTCTCCGTCCAATGTTTCCCAGTTGCTTTGTAATGTAGACTTCTCTTTAAATAGATTGCTATACTTACGCTGTAACTGTAATATCTCTTCAGTTACGTTATTGTAGCTAGCATCCAAAAGGGCCTTTTGTTTGTTGAGGTTGTTGTAACCTTTCTGCAGTTGGGTGCTGTATTTTGTCAGGTTGTTGTAAGTGGTCTGTAGCTGGGATTTCTCACTATTCAGGTTGTTAATTTTGTCCTGCAATTTGGATTTCTCTGAATTCAGGTCGTTGTACCTTGTTTGTAGCTGAGATTTGTCTGAATTCAGGTTGTTGTAACTTGTCTGCAGCTGGGATTTCTCTGTATACAGATTGTTAAATCTGTGCTGCAGTTTGGATTTTTCTGAATTCAGGGTATTGTAGTTGGTTTGTAACTGAAATTTCTCTCCAGTTAAGTTCTGATATCTGTCTTGTAACAAGGAATTCTCTCCGTCCAATGTTTCCCAGTTGCTTTGTAATGTAGACTTCTCTTTAAATAGATTGCTATACTTACGCTGTAACTGTAATATCTCTTCAGTTACGTTATTGTAGCTAGCATCCAAAAGGGCCTTTTGTTTGTTGAGGTTGTTGTAACCTTTCTGCAGTTGGGTGCTGTATTTTGTCAGGTTGTTGTAAGTGGTCTGTAGCTGGGATTTCTCACTATTCAGGTTGTTAATTTTGTCCTGCAATTTGGATTTCTCTGAATTCAGGTTGTCATAATGGGTCTGTAGCTGGGATTTCTCACTACTCAGGGTATCGTAACTCTTTTGCAACTGTAATTTTTCTCTGATCAGATTGTCATGACCTGACTGCATCCTTAGTTTCTCTGTGCAACTATCCTGTAACTGTTTGGCTTCCACCATTCTGAAGCTGAGAACTGCAATACCAGAGAGCAGAAGAACACACAGCAGACCCAGAAACACAGCAGTGCTCCTCCAAGGCCCTGAGGATAAGACAAAATACAATAATATGAGAATTAGAACAATATATCACTGTAGTTGATGATAACAGGCAAATAAAATCAGGGGCATAGCCAGAGGGGTGGCTCCGGGTGGCACAGGCCACCCTTGACATTCAATTGGCCACCCCAGGTGCCACCCTAAAATCCTAGTCTACGATTCGCCATTAACAGTCAAAGGCGAGAAATTTCTTGATGCACTTGCAGCACACTAGTTTGAAATATCAGGGTTCAGAAATATAAGCAATCAAGCAAACATGCTTGCAGTTAGGCTACATGGCTTATTGTTTTTAGCATGTGAGTTTACAGTAGGCCTACAGGCTACTGCTTGCGCTAACACAAAAACATATATTTACCTATCACATCTGACAGTGTCCATTTACCTTATTACACACACACACACAAAACCCAGTATTGCCATTGTGGAATCACGTAATGTAGGCACATTTTTATATCTGCCTATTCTACCTACTCAGCCGACACTGTTGTATTGTTATGTTGTATTTTAAATAGTCTACTGCCCTATTGACATTGGGGAAAGTTTATAGCTTATAGGCCAGTGTTTCTTAATCTTAACTGGTGGGTTGGAACTTGGAACCCAAAAGTGGGTTGTGGTACTGATCTGAGTGATGGGTCGCGGAGCTTGTGGCTAAAAAGAAATTGAAAATCGCCAATTTAAAATGCTACCTGATCAGATCTATCATTGGCCCATTATTTTGATAAACTTTATTCGTAGCCTATGTCAGTCATTGGCATGGCATGGACATAGACAATGTTTATGTACAGGTCATATTAGATATAATGTTAGGGAGCTAATTTTATAAAAGTATGCATAATTTTAAGCTATCATGTGAAACGCAAGTTGGCTGCAACCCTTAAAACTTGAAGTAAGATAGAATATGATTAACTTAAATTGAGGACAAAATAAGACAGTGTGGGGTGCACATGAGAGCATAAAACCATCCAAACTAAAGTGCCACTTGGAAATAACGCACCCCTGTCAAAGACAAACCTGTCGAGTAGGACTTTGAGGTAATATCAGCAGTTAAAGACTTCATAAATGTAATGGCAAACATCTGCATTTTCCACACAAATAGGCAGGCACTTTGCGTGTCTTATGTAGGCTACCTCACCATATTCGTTGGCCTGAATGCTGAATATACAGTGCCTATAGAAAGTCATCATACCCTTTTGAAATAGTTACTTTTTTTTGTCTTACAGCCTGAAATCAAAACCCATTTTAAAAAAAATCTTTTCCAGTTTTATTTACAAATTTAGCTGCACAACATCAAAATAATGAAAAAAAAGTAAACAGTTCTGAAAATTAATAAAAAATTAAAAACTAGAATAACAGGGTTGGAAAAGTCATCATACCCCTGACTTAATACTTTGTAAAGCTTCCTTTTGCTTTCATTACAGCCATCAATCTGTTTGGATATGTTTCTATTATAGCTTTGCACACCTAGATAGAGGAATATTTGCCCAATTTTCCGTGCAGAAATGTTAAAATGTAGTAAAATTCTGTAGGGAATGGCGATGGACTGCTCTCTTCAAGTCAATCCACAGATTTTCTATAGGATTAAGTCAGAGCTCTGACTTTGCCACTCAAGGATATTCACCATCCTATCCTTAAGTCACTGCTTTGTTATTTTGGCAGTATGTTTAGGATCATTGTCGTGTTGGAAGGCGAATGACCTGCCCATCTTCAGCTGTCTAGGAGAGGGACACAGGTTTTCCTTAAGAATGTGGATGTACTTGGCAGCATCCATTTTCCCTTCTATCCTGACCAATTGCCCAGTCCCCGCTGAAGAGAAACATCCCCACAACATAATGTTGCCCCCACCATGCTTCACACTAGGTATGGTGTGTTTTGGGTGGTGTACTGTGTTGGTTTTCGCCAAACATTGCGCTTGGAGTTCAGGGCTAAAACACATCTGGAATATTCTGCTACCATGTGGAAAAAGCTTTTATGGTCAGATGAGACTAAGATCGAACTTTTTGGAGACTAAGATTGAAGTTTTTGGACTGAGCTCCAGGCGCTAACCAAACACAGTATACACACCCAAACACACCCAAAACACACCATCCCTACTGTGAAGCATGGCGGGGGCAACATTATGTTTTGGGGATGTTTCTTTTCAGCGGGGACTGGGCAATTGGTCAGGATAGAAGGGAAAATGGATGCTGCCAAGTACACCCAAATTCTTGAGGAAAACCTGCGTCCCTCTCCTAGACAGCTGAGGATGGGGAGGTCATTCGCCTTCCAACACGACAATGATCCTAAACATACTGCCAAAAGAACAAAGCAGTGACTTAAGGATAGGATGGTGAATATCCTTGAGTGGCAAAGTCAGAGCTCTGACTTAAATCCTATAGAAAATCTGTGGATTGACTTGAAGAGAGCAGTCCATCGCCATTCCCTACAGAATTTGACTACATTTTAACATTTCTGCACGGAAAATTGGGCAAATATTCCCCTATCTAGGTGTGCAAAGCTATAATAGAGACATATCCAAACAGATTGATGGCTGTAATGAAAGCAAAAGGAAGCTTTACAAAGTATTAAGTCAGGGGTATGATGACTTTTCCAACCCTGTTATTCTAGTTTTTAATTTTTTATTAATTTTCAGAACTGTTGACTTTTTTTTCATTATTTTGATGTTGTACAGCTACATTTGTAAATAAAACTGAAAAAGATTTTTTAAAAAAAATGGGTTTTGATTTCAGGCTGTAAGACAAAAAAAGTAACTATTTCAAAAGGGTATGATGACTTTCTATAGGCACTGTATATATAGTTGGTCACTATGAACTTGTGAAATGATGGGTTCCAAAACCAGACCAGTTAAGAACCACTGGCAAAAAAACATTTCACACTTCCACTTTTGCTCAAATGGCCTAATTTCTGAACGGGTTTTGTTCAGAGCTGAAAATGAGCTGAAAACTGTATTGGACATTTTATCCAATTACAAAGACATTTGATGTGAGAGTATGGTCTTTGTCCTTCAATTCATGAGTATGGTGCTTGGTGCATGGTTTTACTCATGCATGTGTGCTAATTTAACAACTTGAGACTGTTTCTGTTTATCTAGATGCCACCCTTGAATTAACCAGTGCCCCACTAGGGCCACCCTTGTTACAAATCTCTAGAATCGCCACTGAATAAAATATTTTCAACCCCTGATCAAATAAACTGATCTCATGCTTACTCATGATGTTCTTTTAAGCTTCTTCATTCATAGCAGTTTACAAACTTTGAAATAACTCCATATGCAAGCAAATTCCATAGTCAGCGTGTGATTTGAAGGGCTTCCCCCTTCTAGTTTTGAGCACAAGTTTTATTATTTGTATCGGGGGGATGGGGAGTACAGATTTGCCGATTTTAGCTGATTCCAATTACATTTTTCTAACCACTTTACAGCCCACACCAAGATTTATTTTCTGTCTTTTCTTTAATAGAACATTTTAACATTGAAATTCAATCAACTTTTCCATACTGAAATTACTTTAATTAATGGAACAGGCGAACAGACAGATAACAGGCAAATAAGTTATTTTCTATAGCTATAAGCTATATAATTTATATAATTTATATAATAGCTATATAAAACTTCTTTATAGCAGTTTACAAACTTTTGAAATATCCATGTTACTCCATATGCAAGCAAATTCAGGTTGTGATTTGTAGGGATGAGGGGGGAATATGAAGGGTCAAAGTAACAATAATTAAATATAAAGTAAATTACAAAGTAAAATGTCATGTAAGTCATATCACCAAGTATCAAATTTTAATATATCAACGATTATTAAATGTAATCTAATTTAAAGTTTAAATCAATGTCATTTGAATTTTGAATTACATTAAACTTTAAATCAATTGAATAAGAAGTTGAATTAATTTGAAGTCAGACATCACATTTACATTTGCCTGTTGTTCTCATTTTGAATGAGACTTAATATTTCAGCCTCGTGCAATTCCGTGCGCCACCATTTAATTCGAACGCCTTTACTTCAGACTTTGGACTTTGGTACTTCAAGGTTGTACTGTCACCTGTCAATCATGCTATGTCCCCCGCCCCCCGCCCATCCACTGAATCTGAGTCGATTTATCAGTTCTTTAGTAATAGTTTCCCCCACTTCATCACCATCACCAGAGCCTTCGTCCTTCGTCTGACGCTGGGTTTCCACAGAGCATGTCATCATGCGAGATCTTCTACTGTCTTTGCGCGAAATACGCCTGCTAAAATTTCACCCAGGGGGTGTTGTTGTCACACACCTAGCGTTTCGGCTCAGTGGTCAACAGGTTAGCTTAGTGGTTAGTGGTTAGCTTAGTGTTTAGTTAGCTAGACAGTCCAGTGCTTCAGATTACATTCAGGGGTTTATTTAGCCCAAGTATGTTCAAGTGGCATACACACAAAAATCCGTTTGAATGTTTTCATGTTGACAACAATTCATAATCTACAGAAACACCACAGTTCATATCAGCGTGCTAACTAGTCGCCTAGCTTGCTGTGTTTTCAATTGGTTATAATGGGTCAACAAGCTAACAAGCTAACAAGCTAACAAGCTAACCTTCAATGATAGTGTGTCCTGAACACATTTGTTTAGCATATAAACAATAAAACGTATCAAAATAAGCCATTAAAAGTGGTCAAGAAACCTTTATTCACATTTAATATTTCCAGTTACGACCCCCGGAGCCACCGCCATTGATTTGGTTTTTTTTGTTACTCCCACCTCTGTGTACAGTGTACAACGTGGTGATAATTTCGCCCGGAGTGAGTGAGTCTTACAAGACCTGATAAATCAACTCAGATTCAGTGGATGGGCGGGGGGCGGGGGACATAGCATGATTGACAGGTGACAATACAACCTTGAAGTACCAAAGTCCAAAGTTTGAAGTAAAGGCGTTCGAATTAAATGGTGGCGCACGGAATTGCATGAGGCTGAAATTTTAAGTCTCATTCAAAATGAGAACAACAGGGAAATGTAAATGTGATGTATGACTTCAAATTAATTACAGTGCATGAAAATGCACTGTACTGTTATTCCAAAACTTCTTATTGGGGGCCAAGCAGCGAAGCTGCGAGGACCCCATTGTGTTTGTTAGTTTTCTTATTATAAACTATTATTATTATTCCTCTGTGCATTGAAACCAATGGCAACCCATAGAACCGACTACGGGAAAGTTGTGAAATTTCGCACACTGATTAGGGACAGTCCCAATATTCATGTCACCAAATTTCATGTCGGCACCTTGAACTCTCTAGCGCCACCAACAGGTCAAAGTTGGACGTGCATTCACGCATGTTACTTTTGACCCCTTGGGCCAATTTTCAAAACCAGGTATTTTTGAAATCCTTGGAACAGCCCGAGTTCAACGCACCCTGTCACGTCATTTTCCGCCATGATGGATTTGCCGCCATTTTGGATTTTGTCAAAAACACTTAAAATGTATTGGAGGTCACAATTTTTCTCTGATTTTCACCAAATTTGACACAGAGCATCTCCAGACCAAGACAAATACAGCTCGTGCTTTTTGTCTTCGGAACATTTACCGTTCGACCGTAACAGCCAATCGAAATCCGCGGCGAAGCCGCCAAACAGGAAGTGGGATCATATTTCAGCAACCCTTGCACGCATCAAAACCAAACTTGGTACCTTGACTCAGAACCCCATCAGAAGGAAGCTCAAGAAATTTGGTGACCTTTGACCTCTAGGGGGCGCTGCAATTAGCAAAAAGGCATTTTGGCTTGTAGCTGTTGATGTGTTTGAAATTAAAACTTGCTACTGGTGCCTGGTTATACTGTTGAAGGTCCTTAGGGTGACTCAGCTCAATTTGTGACATCTTCATATTTAATTCGGCCGCCATATTGGATTTAATCAAAATCCCTTAAACAATTCCACAGGTTGCAAAATGTATACGATCTTCACAAAACTTCACACGGATGATCTTCAGCCCGAGTGTAACATAGGCCTTGCTTTTCGGAAGGATATCTTAAACCGTTCGCCCGCAACAGCCAATTGAAATTGGCGGTGAAGCCGCCGAACAGGAAGTGAGCTCGCATCTCGGCCAATCTTGGGTTGTTTGACAGCCAAATTCTTGTGACTGCTTAAAACTACATACCTGACTTAACAGCATCGAGTTACCGTGGCAACTCTGGCCTTTTTGTCCTGCCTGCTTGGCCCCCACATTGCTGCTTGCAGCTATATTTATTATTCTTCTTCTAACGCACTTAATGGAGCTTCAACCGTTTAACGTAGAAACTTCATTCAAACTGCGCTGCGTAGGTCTTACTTAGGCCATCCGGGCTTTGTATTTTTCAACTTTGTAACTTTTATACTTTTTTAACTATTAATTAATTAAAATGACAATTTCCCCATAGACTTAACATTGTGATTATGACATCATAATAGGGCAATTAGAATCTTCTGCCAGGTGGCCAGGCCAGCTGCAGCAGCTCTCTCTCTCTCTCTCTCACACCGTGTCCTAACCGAACGCGATGCGAGCGAACATTAGCGATAAAATCTGTTTAATTCCATTGTTTTCAATTGGAGTGTCCAGACTGCAAGCGACGCGAGCAGCGCGACGTTTTGAGAGAACTTTTGTCGGACGCCCCGTTTCTATTTTCTTTTTGACGCTCGCATTGCTCTGCTATTTTCAATGAGAAATATGGAATCCCGTGACGCAACACAATGGCATATTTAACAGATTCAGTGTAGACAGACAAAATTGACAGTCGCTCGCTTGGATCTGGTTAGGACAAGGTGTCAGGCTTTAAGCATACATTCTCTATGAAGACTACATATACCTGTTAAACTGTTTCCTCTGTCCACAACTGTTTCAAAATAAAAGTCCTCACTGCAATAATACACTATTAAATCATTTAACCATTGAAACTACTAATCTATTTAACTGTTCAACCATTCCCACTGTCAGTTATCATCAGCCATGCCTCCGGTCAACTACATGAAACCTCCATGTACCTAGCAACCAACATAGCAACCATTAAAATTAAAGGGATATTCCGCCATTTTTGGAAATAGGCTCATTTTCCACCTCCCCTCGAGCAAAACAATCGATATTTACCTTGTTCCCGTTCATCCAGCCATTCTGTGAGTCTGGCGATACAACTTTTAGCTTCAGCCTAGCATAGATCATTGAATCGGATTAGACCATTAGCTTCTCGCCTGCTAGCTTCATGTTTAAAAGTGACTAAGATTTCTGGTAATTTTCCCATTTAAAATGTGTCTCCTCTCAAGTTAGAAAGTGCAATAAGACCAACTGAAAATGAAACCTGGCGTTTTTCTAGGCTGATTTGACATGGAACTACACTCTCATCTGGCGTAATAATCAAGGCAACTTGCAAACGTACCATAGGCGCAGTGATATCGTACGTAGCATCTGAAAATAGTCCCCATAGACAACAAGCAGTAGTAGTGCCAGTAGTTTGCAAGTTGCCTTAATTATTACGCCAGATGAGAGTGTAGTTCCATGTCAAATCAGCCTAGAAAAACGCCAGGTTTCATTTTCAGTTGGTCTTATTGCACTTTCTAACTTGAGAGGAGACACATTTTAAATGGGGAAATTACCAGAAATCTTAGTCACTTTTAAACATGAAGCTAGCAGGCGAGAAGCTAATGGTCTAATCCGATTCAATGATCTATGCTAGGCTGAAGCTAAAAGTTGTATCGCCAGACTCACAGAATGGCTGGATGAACGGGAACAAGGTAAATATCGATTGTTTTGCTCGAGGGGAGGTGGAAAATGAGCGTATTTCCAAAAATGGCGGAATATCCCTTTAAGCGTTTATGACTGTTTCCATAGCAACCAACATCATTATACTGCAGCAACTTCTTGTTTCCTGATAGTGGCCACCATGGATACCCTAGCAACAAATGTTTCAAAATAAAAGTCCTCACTAGCAAGTTAGCTAGTTAGCATGGTTAGCATAGTTAGCATTGTTAGCATAGTTAGCATTTTTAGCATAACTGCTAGAAATGATTAGCTAAGTTAGCTAATCAACCTGGTTAGCATTTTTAGCATTGTTAGCATAGTTAGCATTTTTTAGCATAACTGCAAAAAATCATCACCTAAGTTAGCTAATCAACCTGGTTAGCATTGTTAGCAAATGTAGCATTGTTAACATAGTTAGCATTTTTAGCATTACTGCTAGAAATCATCGGTTAAGTTAGCTAATCAACCTGGTTAGCATTGTTAGTAAAGTTAGCATTGCTAGCATAATTAGCATTTTTAACGTAACTGCTAGAAATCATTAGCTAAGTTAGCTAATCAACATTTTAACATGAATATAAATCATTAGTTAAGTTAGAACTGGAATGTTTCATCTTTAAACTGTCTACCTTCACACTATCAACACTCTGTAAACTATGCAACCACCATGTTTACCCTAGCTACACCTTAGTAACCATATCTACATTATCTATCTATTTTTGCATTTTCATGCACTGGTAATTCCTTGGAATTGCATTTCTAGTTCAACTTCTTATTCAATTGATTTAAAGTTTAATGTCATTCAAAATTCAAATGACATTGATTTAAACTTTAAATTAGATTACATTTAATAATCGTTGATATATTTAATTTTGATACTTGGTGATATGACTTACATGACATTTTACTTTGTAATTTACTTTATATTTAATTATTGTTACTTTGACCCTTCATAGGGGAAGGGGTCTTGACCACAAGCTTGATTATTTGTGTCACGGGTGGGCTATGGCTGACGATACTGATTTTAGCTTTTTACTTTAACTTTAAAGCACTTTAATAGAACATTTTCACTTTAACTTTTGTTTGGCTTTCTAATATCATATTTCATTTACATATGTAATTGCTTGATGACAATGGAAGTGACGTCTTAGGAAATTCCACGCAATTTGGTAGTTAAGTCCCACCCCATGGGCCCCACAGCTTTTTCACCAAAAAACTTTACTAATGCCGGTTGCCGGAAACTTGTGAACCATGTCAGCGTCACCCTCGTTTTAGTGAGTAGAGAGTAAAACAAATGAATGTAAAAAATAAATGTCAATATAAATTTAAAAATAAATGGCCCCAGCCGTGGCGCGACTGGCTGGGGCACCTGCACCGCACGCCGATTCCCGCCCCGTGGTCCTTTCCGGATCCCGCCCCTACTCTCTCTCCCGTTTGTTTCCTGTCATGCTCTCTACTGTCCTGTCCAATTAAAGGCATAAAAAGCCCCCCAAAAAAATCAAAAAAAAAATGTTAATGTAATGGTTCTGAATGCTGGAAAGAAATGTATTGTCCCATTATTGCATCATCACTTAATTGATTGGCCAATTCCGATGACGAAACATAAGTGACGTGAAGCAGCACTTGTACACAACGGATAGTTGGTCTGATTGGTTGAAGGACTATTCAATTGCGTACATTTGAACGATGCCCATTGATCACGCCTCTTGTGCAGTAGAAACAAAGCGCAGCCTCCCCAGACTAATGTTGTGCCCTGCCAGATGTGCAAGATGCCCATGCTGTAGGCACTAATGTACCTCCACATCCGTCATAGATATTGCTTTTCAAACTGAGCACTAACAATTTGGATAGGTCGGATGCTTGGATAAGCCCTCTCCTCTATGAGTCCATGATTTCCAAAAAATAATTGACCATTTTAAAAAATCTAACTGTATAGAAGACAATTGTTATCCTGAGCCCATGCAATGATTTTCTTCACAGAAACAGGTATTGTTTTAATGCAGTGCCATCTGAGGTGCAGCAAAGCCATCCAATATTGTTCTTCAGCTCTATCCCTTGTTTGCAAAGATTTCTCTGGATTCTCTGAATATTTCATTATGTACTGTAGCCTAGATGATGAACTCCCCAAATACATCACATATTTCATGTTGTGAAGAATTTAAATTACATTGTTTCCTCATTTGTCCACACAGGTTTACTGAGTGATGAATACCGCTACATCTTTACTTGTAAGAGACTTTACTTCTTTTTCATACCTGTAAGTGGCACTCTTGCTTTCTGTAGCTTATGCCACCAATGTTCAGGTGATTGGCAACTAGTGTGACTATCCAAATATTAAAAAACTCAAAACTCAAAAAATCTGTCTTCTGTTTTATAAAATAGTGTGTCATACAAAATACAAAATGAAATATTAGCAATCTGGCTGAAATGAACTAATCAGCTCCATCTCTTTGTCGTCATTGGAGCCAGTGTCAGTCAGAAAACTGTATTGCTTCTTTGCCTGACACGTTGTAGGCTACTAACCTAAGCAAACATACAGTATGCACCACATGACCCACATGGCAGAACCCGGCGCACTTCCCCCATATAGATCAACACACCACCATATCAAACCAACAAACAAATAATGACTTGCACATACAGTTAACTCAAATGGCTCCTGCAATACACAATCCTGTTGCCAGTTACCCCAATTAATTCTGAAACATTCCTCCACTATAACTGTAGAACAACCACAGGATTTAAATGATTTGTAATAAATAACATAGTTACAGTATAACAGTCTAACATGGTCTGTGTGGATAGAATGCATATGTTTTACAAGGAAGAGACCATTCCCTGTGTCATCAATCACAAATTACACAAATGTTTTGTAAATTACAATTGTAGGCTTACCTTACGGTTTAAAGTTGATACTGAATAACAATTACATTAATAAAAATGTCACACTCACTTGAGTGATGAGGACCTGGGCCTTCCTGGTTGTCTTTGGAGTCTGGAGTCTTGCTGAGAACATCAATGGTGTCGGTGCCTGCTTCTTCATATTTGTCTGTAGCGGGCTTGCTGACCTCACCAGGGTCTACAGGTCGATAGATGCCCTCAGTCATCTCCATTCTGCACCTGCTCTACTCTTCTGGCTGCTAGTATATCTTTTCCACTCTGTTGTGTGGAGTGAGTCTGTTGGTGAAATTCAAACCCACAGTGTAAGACAGGTTTTTATATGCGTACAAATCAGGATGTGGAAGTCACAAATTCAGAAAAGGGCCCTTAAACTCCATTTACCCTTCCCTCTCTTCTTGTTGAGTTAGCAACCTGTGAGAGGGTTGCATAGTGCTTCATGTTCATGAGGTCAACTCATAGTCATGGTCACTAGCTGAGTGTTTACGTGAACAGCTTTGGTCTAGAGGCATTTTGTTGGCATACATTTTATTGTCTTTCTTTATTTAAGCCTGTGTCTATCTGTGTGAGGAAAAAGTCATAGCATGCCACCTTCAGTACACTTCAGCAGGAAGGTATCTTGAGTTTATTTGAAAGGTTTCCCTGCAACTGACAGACTAAAACCTTCCTGACACAGATGGAAATGGACATGAACAGTCAGCTGATTCATATGTTGAACTGTCGTCCTATCGTCTTGTTCACACTTTCTGGGTTACACTCAAGCAACCCCAATCCTCTCTTCCTCTATCGAGAAGGAACCAGCGCACACTGCAGAGTTCATGTCCCGAGAGGGTTTGGTTTAGATTGTAGTACACAGCCCTGTTCACTATGACCTCACACTAAGGTAAAGGGCCCTATCATGCAGACGGCGCAGTGAGCTTTTGCGACTTGCGCAACCTATCACTACTATTCTCTGGGAGCGCATCCTTCTTTTTTCCAGCGCAAATGTATGTTCTCTAAATAGGAGATGATATCGCGGCCTAACGGGCGTGTCAGTGAAGAGAAGAGGTGTGGTCCGGCGCAAAGCTCGCCAGTCGCTAATATATGGATGCAGAAAGTAAGTACACCACTGACCAGGAAAAACCTAGTCCGGAATTATTCGCACATAGCTGAAAGGCTATTTTATGAGCGCTTGGGGATATGGAAGAGTGCACAGTGCGCGCACACACCCTACTTCTTTCATCAGCAGGAGCGCACAGCAGCATATGAAAAAGTTTTTCATGTGGAGGAAAACTTTATGGAGTCCCTCTTGATATGAAATATACATTTACATCACATACATTACAAAATTATTATTTTACTAAAAAATAACACCGCTAAGTACACCAATTTTCTTTGTGATTGAAGAATGTATCGTAAATAAATAAATGTTCTTCCTAAATGCTAGGGGGAAGGAAGTATTTGACCCCTATGTAACCCTATGGGAATTTAACACATGTGGGGCGGTGGGGTGATGATGTGGGGCTATTTTAATACCAAAGGCCAATCTATTTCATAGATCCAGGATGCATAATATCCTGGATCTATGAAATAGCTGGCCTTTAAAAATAAAAATCTGCCTGCCCCTATGTTAACCCCATGTGTTAAATTCCAATAGGGTTATGGGGTTAAATGCTTCCATCCCTTAGCATTTAAGAAAAACATTTATTTATTTACGATATATTCTTCAATCACAAAGAAAATTGGTGTCCTTGGCGGTTTGATTTTTACTCATTTTTTTAATTAAGGCATTAAGATCAATTGTCAAATGATGATTTTATTTTCCTGTTATAGCATGGTATCAAATACATGTGCTCCCCATTGTAACTGTTAATCAGACTAGTGGTGGATGCATATTCATAAATGAATTGTCAATTACACCCAGTATATAATGAAATGAAATAATGACATCTATTTACCCAGTGGTAATAATTCTGTAATAAGAGCACAGCAAAGATAGTTAACAATAGATAATGGTCAATAGATAACAAGCAATAGAGAATTTAAGAGAAGGCGGAAAAACTATTCACTGACTGGCTGCAGCCAAACATTAACCGTTACACAGACAGTTTTGGCTTACAGCCATGAAAGCTGGGAAATACTATAGGCCTGAACTTGATGTCACCAAATGTCCCCAAAAATGTGTGGTCTGTGTTATCCAGCGTTTCAGCGAGGTTGTGTTGAATTGGAATCTCACTCAAATATAAGCACTGTTACACACGGATACAATTATTAACGAATAATCAGTAATGTACCTCCAGAGAATTCTTTTTCAAACACTAACCATAAAGGGTCTAACTAATGTTTACTGCAAAAGGTTGGTTTGGTTTGGATGCAGTGAACCTAATTAATCATTATAACTGAAAAATATAACGCAATATAACAGGTTAAACAGAGTCACATTTGTTTTTGTTTGTTTGTGGATTTGATTTATTGTTCTGTGTTAACGATATCTTACATAACTCATTAATAAAACAGTGCAGTAAACCTTTATTGTGACTAATCTAACTCATAATTAGATAAAGTTGGATCTTCATTTTTTCAAACTTTTCAAACTTTTAAAAACTTTTAAAGTTTAGACAACAGAAATGTTTAGTGATGTTTATTTCAATATGGTAAAATCGTATAAACATACAAGAATATGTTTGGATGATGAGCAGTAATGGCAAATGTCCTTCATCCTGTTGGGACAAGCTGTGCAAAAATCCAGTTCTACATCTACATAGCAAACACCACAGTGTCAACAAGTTTTTCTGCAGCCTCGTGGAGAAGTTAAAATGGCGGCAGAAATGCGCCGTGCTGCAGGATGTCTTGGTGAGCATCAGTCGACGCGAAGTTGGAGCAAGATGTCATGGCGACCCCCAACAGGCAGAAGGGCAGCACGGTGTCCAGGCCAAAACTAACTCCGAGCAGGGCCCCTCTTTTGCAGCTGGTCCAGGCCTTGTTCAGCCAGTGAGTACTGCAGTGAGTAGAAAAGAGAGAAATACTGTATCATCCTTTAGGAAATTAAAGGTAATGGCTTTTCAAACCCACACAACCCAGGGCCCTAATTTAGATTGATGATTAATTTAATAACTAGACAAATTATATTGGCTAGTTTAATACCATAGGTGAGACATTGAAACGCAAACTAATTTGGCGATGATATGAATATGGCATCCTCTGTTCGGTCAGTAGTCTCTCTCTGAAGGCTGACCGTCTCAGTGGCCTTCACCTCCTCGTCAAATGACTCCTAAATGAGTCCATTTTGTCATTGAGATGAGTTGATTTGGATGATGATATATCACTGGAGGATAACATAGTTATCATATCTAAAGTCCTAAGAACCCACCTGAAATCCAGACAGGCTGAACTCTTGTGCCAGAGACAAATGGTTCCTGGTGGCTCCAGTGTGATGTCCATCAGAGGTCATGGAACTTTCCTGTCCAGATGCCGCACCAGGTTCTACCATTTCCAACTGTCTCGTCAGGTCCGTAGCCTTCTTTTTCAGGTCCTGCGAAGTTGTATTAAAAGTTTAAAAACAATTTGGACAGAAATGTGCCCATGCAGTCAAACGCCTTCTGTCTCAAACAGGCAAAAGGAATTTGAAGGGTATACCAACAATTATTATTGTTATTTTTATTGTTATTTTACATAAGCACCTGTCCAATACTGATCATCTCGTCAATGGAGGCCTTCTTCTGATCAATCGTAAAATCTTTCTGAAGAAGGATTGGAAATGAAACGTGCATGTTAAAACAACTTTTTTTTATCTACCCAGTGGAATCAATAAGTGGAGTTGCAAAAGTTTTACTCACATTCAACACAATCTCATCTTTTTCAGCGATTTTCATCCTTGTCAGCTCAAGTTGTTGCTATGCACACAAATACAGTATGTAATTGTTAGTGATGCACCACAGTCAAGGCATAAGCACCTCGTTAAAAGTCACTGAAGATATACTGTACATCAAGCTGCTTGATTTGTAGTAGCCCTACCTGCAATACCAGAACATGCAGAGTCAGATTTTTTTGGTCTTTTCTGTCCATTTCCTTGGCCAATTTTGCCATATGGTAAAATGAATAGTAAATACTGTCACTGCATTGTATGACTAATGTGAGTTTATACATGAGGCTACAGGGCTGTCATTGGAGAACACAGAAACACTTGTTGACTGTTATCTGTGAGGACTCACCAGTTTACTAATCCAGACTTTAAGACCACAGTTGGTCATCTCTTTCTCAGCTAGTGCTGCATGAATGCTGTCCATTTCTGCCCTCACCTGGCTCAAACCCCTGACCGAATGCTCCATACTGTACAATGAAACAATTTTGTTGGCTGTTGTTATACAGAAGTCTGTAATCACTTAATCTTCTGCATCTGAGTTCATGTTTGAGAGCACATTCTGAAAACAGCTTGAGACAATCAGGTTTTAGGTTGTGCTATACATTAAATTAGTGGTTATGGGATGAGTTGAAATGGCCCCTAAGCCCTATGGTTCTCATGATATTCACAGAAAACTGTGTCTGGCCATCTACAAGCCAGTTGGTGTAAAGTCACTAAATGTACACATAAATTAATTTATTTTATGGCCCATGAACAGAGTTCCGGGAAACTTGCCATGCATTCAAAGGTTATCATAATGGTCCTACAATTTCGTGCAGTTTTGACCGTCAGCCAGAGATACCTGAGATTACAACACTTCATCTTTGCTTTTTCATTTTTTACTAGGTAGCGCTATACATAAAATGAGTGGTAATGTAGTTGGCTGACATGGCCCCTTAAGAACAACATACATGGCCCTACGTTTCTCGAGATATTTAAAGAAAGCTGTGTCCCAAGAAGTGCTCAATAGACTAAGTGTTGAACAGATATACCTTAGACCCCTCTTGAGAGATTGAAAGCTATTGCTGGAACGGAGAGTACTGGGTAACTCATTCCACCAACATGGAACCACTGATGAAAAGAGTTGAATATGACCTGGCGTTTATAGCTGGTCGACACAACAGATGCTCATTAGAAGACTGTATAGGACAGTTGGGGATGTATATCTTGATCATTTATATTAAGGGGAAAAATCTTTATGTCTCATGATTGTTTTTCATGTAACGTGAAGTATGCCAAAAATAGAAATATCTTTTCAAATGCGCTCAATTGCATTAATCTGTGTATGCCATGATCAACTTTTAGTTCTTTGATATGGAAAGCAAGTTCATTAGTTCTATTACGTTAGAATTTCAGCTCAAATACCATGTAGAAATCTACTGTAATTTCAAAACTGGATTTCTCAGGAACGGCTTACTGTACAGAGGAACGCTTCCTATTGTCCATTAAGGTCTACAGTTTATTACCTCTGCCAAGGAGGTTATGTTTTCATCTGGGTTTGTCTCTGTTTGTTGGTTTGTTTGTTTGCAAGATAACTCAAAAAGTTATGGATGGATTTCGATGGAATTTTCAGGGAAGGTCTTAAATGACCCAAGGAAGAAACAATTACATTTTGGGAGTGATCTGCATCACCGTCTGGATCCAGGAGGCGATTATGTTTCCTATTGGTGGAGGTCTGCGCTCTCCGAGTGCTTTTCTAGTTTTGATACATGGTTTGTTATGTGTTACGTGAAGTGTTATACTGTGTACAAGGTCAAGGTAACTTTATTGTCCCCAAGGGGCAATTTTCGTGCAGCCAGCAGACAGGTATAGTATACATGAGGTCGAGGACAAGACACACAAGAATACAGCAAAAAACATAAAATACCCGTAGTAACTAAAAACACAATAAATAAACAGAGAATAAATATATTCGTATATTTAAAACAATTCTGGCAAATTGTTTAAAATGGAAATGGAATTCGGGATAAAAGAATTCCTGAGTCTATTTGACCTGCATCTGGGCATGGAGTACCTGCGGCCTGAGGGAAGTAGCTTGAACTGGCAAGACAATGGGTTGCTAGGGTCAGCTGCAATGGATTGGGCCTTTTTTGCCACTCTGTTTGAATAGATGTGGGAGAAAATGGAGAAGTTGATGCCTGCAATCTTGCTACATGTCTTGACGGTACTCTGTAGTCGGTTTTTGTTTTTTATGGATAAGGAAGCAAACCAGCAGATAAAACAGACTCAATAAAACAGAAATAAAACATTCTCATAAAAAGTGGGATCAATGTTAAAATTCCTCAATTTGCGATAAAAGTACAAATTACCACCGAGAGTAATGGGTGTGGAGATGGACGAAGTGCTGCACAAAATGGAATGATTAAATGTCATGCATATCCAACCTTAATTTTCTTGTGAACCATTTAACACAGCACCTCCTCACCTAAGTACTCCGTGGGCAGTTCAACAGAGAATAATGGGTGTGAATTTGGACACATTTTGCGTCCTTTGGCCACACAGCAAGGGTTGGCCAGACTTCATGTGGTAGTGGCCGCAGCTACCCCTTGGGAGCGCCCTTGCCTCAATTTCCTCCATTCCCAATTCTGAACAGTGTAACTTTGAATGAACGAGAGTGTACCTCCTAGTGATCATCTTTGGTATTACATTGTTAGGCTACCCTGAGATGACCAATATGTACAGATCATTATTGTACCAAAAATTTTATATCACTTCATCACCTGGGATTTACTCTGAACCCTGAGATTACATACACTAAAGTGTACATAGGCTACTGAATTCCCGTTAAGTTAAGAGGCTATGACAGGAAATATTCTTCGATACCAGTTACAGGTGCCTTCGCCCAAAGAAAGATAAGACAGCATGGTAAATATGGTGGACAACATAGTCCAGTGCTGCACTTTTAATGCATTAGATTTAGAATATATTGTTTCATAATGTATGATGAACTGATTGATGATGAGCATTGAAGGCATACTACATGGCCAGGTTGAAAATGTGTGATGCATTTTACATTCTGTGAGATATATGGAATTATTATATTGAGCCTTTTTACCTAACAAGTTATAATGTCTCAGTTTATTAGTGTGAATGTAGACGATATATGCAGTTCATAAGAACCAAGATCGTGTGGTTTGTTGGGGATGACATCTTCACCGCTGGTAGGCCTCACTAGCACAGTGTCCTACTTTCAATTTGACACTAGTAAGCACATGTTCGCCTTACTGACAAATGTTACACAACAGTTTGGTCCGGTCAAACTATTTGTTCATTTTGATTGGACCAGAGGCATTCCATTAGTCATCACTAGTGGTGATATCTGATGTCTAATATTGGCATTGTTTTCAGTTTATTCTGTTTCATTCGTAGCAGAAGCTAAATCAGAATCTTACCAACATTTTTGTCTGAGCATCAGATTTGAAGAAAAGGGCAACACCAGACAAACTCCATGGAGCGATGCCGTTCACAGTGGAGTCCACCAAAGCAGACAAATGCAGAAGATGAGTAGATTGAGTAGACAACTGGCCTCACTGAAGATCACATGGAGGAGGACAGCTGCCCAGAGTCTTGTAGGTCTTTATACTATAATTGTTTAAAGTGAATGATCACTGCTTTTTTGTTCATATGACCAACTTATCATAAAAGCTGTTTTGACTTGACTGGAAAATTCACACTTAAGTATGGAAGAAGTAAATGGTAAACAGTGCAAAGATCATTAAAACAATGCATTTGAATCTGTATTTACTAGTCTGTTTTGAGTAGACAAGCATGAAGAAATAACAATGTCCCTTGATTATCAATCAGGGTCTAAAAAAAACACAGTAACGCTCTCGATTGTCTTGTATTGCGTGGTTAACATGATATCAAGTTTAATGTAAAAGCTCAAGCATTGATGTCACTACTCGACTATCTGAGCACTTCAGTACTCTGTACAACCCTATGGCTTTGGTGCTGGACACTCTAACTTCCTGCATCTTCTGAAATGGGAAACTTAAATTGAATTGTCATTGTGTGTTGAACAGAATTCAGAAATGACATTACACAAAGTGCAAAGGTAAATAATACATGTATTGTCCAAGATGTGCTAAAAGCTTTTTAAAACAATGTAGTTGAATCCTTATTTATACAGTCTATGATTTGAGTTAAAGCAAGCATAATCTGTTGCAGACTATATTACTGTAAAAAGGCTGATAATCAATCATCACATTCTATTATTGTCTAACATTGTGTGGTTAACAAGATCTCGAGCTTAAAAGCTCAAGCATTGATGTTTACTCGATTACCCGAGCACTTGAGTACTCGGTGCAACCCTTAGTACCCAGGACACTGGAAATGAGTTGTAACATTGTACAATGAACAATGAACATGAAAAAGAAAATACAAAGGAGCTTATGAAAGCAGTGAGATTAATTTGCATAAGATCAAAAATATTTGGGGTCTGGCATTATTGAACAAATAACTAGTTATTTCTTAAAACCCCCCTCCGGAGAAAATTAAGTTTGTAACGCTCTGTATGTTATCTCCTTTTTTCCAAGACAAATAAAGCAAAAATAAGCAGTCAATGTCATGATTGAGAATTTCTACTTTGGATTTATGGCAGACCGATTACAGCTTCAGTATGCAACAAATATACATTCACCATTTTAAGGCCATGAAGCGATTTTCCATGAAAAAAGAACCTTCTGAACATATAGAGATGTAAGGAGAGGAGAGGAGTTTCAGGTGCATAATGAACTGCTGGTTTAAATAAAACATCAACCCATCATTATACATTACTCGATAGGGCAGGTATGAACTGAGGAGATGATAAGAGGAGAGGAGTTCTTACCTCCATCATTAAGATCAGGAGAGAAGAATGGGTAAAGTTTCTCAGTGAACTTAACATTAGCATAAGAGTAGAGATGATACCAACAGTCTGCATCATAAAAGGAGACCAGACCTGCCTCATAATCCACAAACACCCCCACCCTCTGGGGCTTCTCTTTCAGGGAGAGGAGAACACGGGTACTGTCTAGTGCCTTATAAGTCCCATCACGCAGGCATATTGTCCAATATCCAATCCCAGGGCTCGGAGTTATCACTCCCTTCCTGGTAATGGACTCTCTGCCCACTCCTAAGCTCCACCCAGTCTTCCCCTTGACCTGAACTTCATAGTAGAATCTGCCAGCAGAAAACCCCGGTTTTCCCAAGACACATACAACAGGACTGAACCTTTTGGGGTTGTCAGGGACATTCTGCTGTGTGTCGCCATGTCTCACTTGTTTCCCATCAGCAGACAGGATGAGGGAGGCATGTGCTGTGTCAGGATCTAGAGTCACATCCACTAAGATAAAAAAAAAAAAAAAGACATGGCAGCTGAAAATATATTTAGTCTGAGACAAAATGATACATACTAGGCTACGAAAAATGTTTGTGAGGAATGTTTTACAGAAACGGTCTGTGACAAGTGTAATTTGGAGACTATGTAACCCATGTACCCATAGATTTAATAAAGCCTGCCATTAGTCCTGGAGGAGTTCTCATACATGTTGAGTAGGCTACTTGTTGACTGCTTTTCATTCACTCATGTTAATCAAGAAGCATTCCAGGCGACTGTTCCATGAAATTGTAAATGATGCCGATAGTGCACAAGGCAGTCATGAAGGTAAATGGAGGCTATTTTGAAGAATCTAATACATGAAACATATTTAGTTTTTTTTTAAAGAGAAACTATGCAGGATTGGCGATTTCATCTTAAGTTTCGGTTTCGTTTTTCATTTTCACTCGTTTTATGCTTGCATATTTCTCTGCAGAGCTTCTCCGACAGCTTTAGCGTGTATATTTATACATATATAGGCTATATACAAATATATAAATTGCAAGTGTGGTTCTTCTTGTTCTTTATGCGTCTCAGCCTTCCAGATGTAAACAGGGAACGATCGTCTCCTGAACAAACTGCAAGGTTGCAATAGTACGGTGGCGTATTGCTGTCACATTAGAAATAAAAAAAGGCTCAGTATCAAGTAATTACGTGAAAGTTTCAAGTAATTACGTGAAAGTTTCTTGTTATAACAAGATCTTTTTCACGTTTTAACAAGATAAGTTTCATGTTATTACATGAAATTACCACGTTATTTCGTGATAATGATATTTTCACGTTATAACGTGAAAATATCATGTTATTTCAAGATATGATATTTTCACGTTTTTACAAGATATGCATCACGTTATTACATGATATTATCACGTTATTTCATGATAACGAAACTTAACGAGACCAGGCTGGAGAGCATGGCTGGCATAGGCTGAATGAGAACAGGATTGTGTCTATGAACATGCACATGCATCGTGTCTATGAACATGCACATGCTGGCTGCTATTGCAGTGCTGCTTGATGAGTGTTTGCTTTTGTGCATGTGTGTAGGCTACAGTAGCCTACATAGTCGCCATCTGACCAAGTAGCAGGAGCAGGGCTGTATATCGGCAGAGAGCCGCTGCGTAGGCGGACAGAGAGGTGCAGGAGTAGCCTGCTCACGCAGCCTGATAGTTCTGCTTCTTCTTCCACTTAACGCAAATAATATAATAAATATCTTGTAAAAACGTGAAAATATCATATTTTGAAATAACATGATATTTTCACGTTATATTATCACGTTATAACGTGAAAATATCATTATCATGAAATAACGTGATAATTTCATGTAATAACATGAAATTTATCTTGTTAAAACGTGAAAAAGATCTTGTTATAACAAGAAACTTTCACGTAATTACTTGATACTGAGCCTTTTTTTTTTTATTTCTAGTGTGACAGCAATACGCCACTGTACAATAGCGGACACTGGGGGCGGGAGGAAATATTATTGTTTTCAATAAAACTGGTCAGTCAAGTGATTTTATGACTATGAAAAAGTTGCATAGGGTCTCTTTAACAGAAGAAACAATATGAAATGTGATGATTGTCAGAGTTAAAAAAAAAATACCTGCATGACTTTTAATTCTCTTCATGTCATGTGATTCTGTGGAGAAGAATACATTAAATAAAGGCAGTCAAAACACATCTATTGTATATTTGAGATATATGAATAACATTTCTGAAGTGCTGGACAGTTAAAAAGATTCTAAAAGAATTTGGTCCCGTCTTGTGAGAAGTGGCACTGATAAAAATATTAAAAAAAAAACATTGAAAAGGACTAAATAGAATCAGGAATCTTCTTGAAATGCTGAAGAGTCTCACAGAACTAAAAGTCTTTATAATAATTAAAGCTTGCAATAAAAAATGAAACAGACCCTTATATATGCAATGTGCCTTTTCAAAATGAAAATCCTCTTCTTTCTTCACATCATGTCAGTTTTTGACAACAGTCTATTTCGGTAAACTACTTTTCAGTATCAAATAACTGTACAATAATTCAAAATGCTGTAGAAGACAATTCAAGATTTATTTAAAATGATTGTATCCTCTGTCCACTGACACCAAACCCTCAATTTTGACTCATTTTGCCAGATCGGGTCACATTTGAAATATCATTAATTTTACAATTCATCCCTCCCACAGAGTCTACATGTTACCACAGTTTTCTGCACATAAAATAACATACATCTGCATATATATCAGTGTTCTTGATAACACTATTCAAGGGAGGATTCCATTGAGACACTGCCATCCTTAATTACCTGTTGGTGGATAAACTGGCAGAGCTGGGGGTCAACCAAAAGCTCATTATTTGGATCAACAGTTTCCTGACAAATAGGACACAACAGGTCAGGTTTAATTCTGTTACCTCCACAACCAGGTCCATAAACACTGGCGCCCCTCAGGGTTGTGTTTTGTCCCCCATACTCTTCACACTTTTTACTAATGAGTGTCAGGCCAGTACATCCACACACACTTTCTTTAAATATGCAGATGATACTGCTATTGTTGGATACTTGAAACCTGACAACTCAGCACTGACCAGCTTTGAGGAGGAGGTAAGTAAATTCACCAATTGGTGTAAAGACAACTTCTTGACAGTTAATGCAAACAAAACCAAAGAGATGGTAATAGATTTCAGGCGCCATAAAAGCGAGATCCCCAATAGTGTTATTAACAACAACATTATTGAGAGGGTTAATAGTTATAAATATCTAGGGATTGAAATTGATGACCAACTCAAATTTGATGCATGCACTACGTCTAAGGTGAAAAAATTACAACAGCGAATGTTCTTTCTGCGTAAGCTTAATTACTTCCAGGTGGACAGCATTGTTTTAGAATTGTTTTATAAAACAGTCCTTCAGAGCGTTTTGTCTTTTGGCCTAGTTTGTGTATATGGGAACATGCGCAAAAAAGACCAGGACAAATTACAACGTCTGGTAAAAACAGCTAGTAAAATTATTGGATGCAGTCAGACGTCTGTCATTGAGCTATGGTCAGATCTTATGGTGTGCAAAGTAGAGCAGATATTGAAGGATCCTACCCACCCTTTACATAAGAGGTTCCAATGCAGTAACCGTGGCAGCAACAGGCTGTTGCAAGGGTCAATTAGGACCAAAAGGTTTAGCTTGTCTTTTGTCCCCTCTGCTACCAGACTTTTTAATGAAAGACACAGATCAAGATGAACTGTTTTTGCCTATTCTTGTAATAGGCTACTGTGTTTATTTTAGTGTTATTTTAATTTATTAACAATTTAATCTGTGTGTGTTATAGGCCTAATGTGTCTATGTGTCATTGTCTATATTGTCTCTATGTGCACTTTGACCAAACTAATAGACCTCTAAAGTTCGCCTACAAAAAAGCTGCCATCTTTGAGATTCGGTATCTGGCGATTTTTCCTATGGGAAAATAACATGGGGATTTTGAATTATCGCACCTATTAAACTCTCGCGGGGACGATATAGTCTTAAATGAAGACGTTTTCCTGAACACACTTTTGTCCTCTGCCTTCTTGTGCATACTGTGATCTCCGGTACGTGAAGTCGGCACACTTTCATTTTTGCTACCCCAGAGCTAACTGGCTAACTAACTTAATGGCAAGTTGCATTGCAAGTTAGCTCTGGGGTAGCGAAAATCAAAGTCTGCCGCCTTCGCGTACCGGAGATCACAGATTCCTCTTGAAGGCAGAGGACAAAAGTGTGTTCAGGAAAACACCTGAATTTCCGATTTTGTCATCCCCGCGAGAGTTTAACAGGTGTGATAATTCCAAATCCCCATGTTAATTTCCCATAGGAAAAATCGTCAGATACCGTAACTCCTTATATGGGCAAAGATGGTAGCTTTTTTTGTAGGCGAACTTCAGAGGTCTATAATTGCCCAACCTTTTAGCCTGGGTTTTCCCATACTGCCTTGCGCAGTGATTTCAATCCCGCTGCTAAGCCAGTCTGGAAACTAACGCCCAAATGTTCGCCTGATGTTGGCGAACCAATCACAGAACATCCGAGAAGTTTCCGTTGCCCTCTTGCGTCTACATTCGACGCCAAAGGATTTACGGCAGCCCTTAGCGTTGCATACGAACGAGTTGGGTGAGCTATGCGCATTTGATAGACATCCGTGGCGCCCAATGAACGGATCTGGGCATTTTTTCAAATACGAGAAAATGAACGTCTGGTTGCCAGACCACGTCTCATTTGAGAAGTGGGAGGCGTTAGCCAGGCTACCAACCTTTGGGATATTAAAGTACACTTTGACTTTGACTTTGACTTTGACTTTGACTTTGACATGTTGCTTCGGCATTAAAATAACTTGAGCACAATATGTAAAGCAACTGATTATGTTTAAACACTCACGTAGGTTTGACAAATTCTCTTGTAGTGCATCCCTCTCGGCAGTCACAGTGTTCAGTCTGTTCTGTAGCTGGGTTTTCTCTCTGGTCAGGTTGTTGTGACTTGTCTGTAGCTGAGACTTATCTGAATTCAAGTTGTTGTACCTGGTCTGCAATTGGGATTTCTCTCTATTCAGGTTGTTAAATCGGTCCTGTAGTTTGGATTTCTCTGAATTCAGGTTGTTGTAGCTTGTCTGTAACTGAGATTTATCTCTAATCAAATCATTGTATCCTGTCTGTAGCTGAGATTTCTCTGAATTCAGGTTGTTGTAGCTTGTCTGTAGCTGGGATTTCTCTCTATTCAGGTTGTTAAATCTGTCTTGCAATTTGGATGTCTCTGAATTCAGGTTGTTGTAACTGGTCTGCAGCTGGGATTTCTCTGAATTCAGGTTGTTGTAGCTAGTGTTTAACTGGGATTTTTCTCTATTCAGGATATTAAACGTGTTCTGCAATTTGAATTTCTCTGAATACAGGTTGTTGTAGCTTGTCTGCAGCTGGGATTTTTCTGAATACAGATTGTTAAATCTGTCCTGCAGTTTGGATTTCTCTGAATTCAGGGTATTGTAGTTGGTTTGTAACTGAAATTTCTCTCCAGTTAAGTTCTGATATCTGTCTTGTAACAAAGAATTGTCTCTGTCCAATGTTTCCCAGTTGCTTTGTAATTTAGACTTCTCTTTAAATAGATTGCTATACTTATCCTGTAACTGTAATATCTCTTCAGTTACGTTATTGTAACTAGCATCCAAAAGGGCCTTTTGTTTGTTGAGGTTGTTGTAACCTTTCTGCAGTTGGGTGCTGTATTTTGTCAGGTTGTTGTAACTGGTCTGTAGCTGGGATTTCTCACTACTCAGGGTATCGTAACTCTTTTGCAACTGTACATTTTCTCTGATCAGATTGTCGTGACCTGACTGCACCCGTAGTTTCTCTGTGCAACTATCCTGTAATTGTTTGATTTCCACCATTTTGAAGCTGAGAACTGCAATACCAGAGAGCAGAAGAACACACAGCAGACCCAGAAACACAGCAGTGCTCCTCCAAGGCCCTGAGGATAAGAGAAAGTACAATAATATGATAATTAGAACAATGTCACTGTAGTTGATAATAACAGACAAATTAAATATTTTCAACCCCTGATAAAATAAACTGATCTCATGCTTAGTCATGATGTTATTTTCAGCTTCTTCATTCATAGCAGTTTACAAACTTTTGAAATAACTCCATATGCAAGCAAATTCCAAAGTCAGTGTGTGATTTGAAGGGCTTCCCCCTCCAGTTTTGAGCACAAGTTTTATTATTTGTATGGGGGGATGGGGAGTACAGATTTACCGATTTTAGCTGATTCTGATTTTAGTTATTTTCTGTCTTTTCTTTAATTGTACATTTAAACTTTGAAATTCAATCAACTTTTCCATACTGAAATTACTTAAAAATGGAACAGGTGAACAGCCAGATCAACAAATAAGGCAAATAAGTAATTTTCTATAAGCTATATAATTTATATAATAGCTATATAAAACTTCTTTATAGCCGTTTACAAACTTTTGAAATACCCATGTTACTCCATATGCAAGCAAATTCAGGTTGTGATTTGTAGGGATGAGGGGGGAAGGGGTCTTGACCACAAGCTTGATTATTTGTGTCACGGGTGGGCTATGGCTGACGATACTGATTTTAGCTTTTTACTTTAACTTTAAAGCACTTTAATAGAACATTTTCACTTCAACTTTTGTTTGGCTTTCTAATATCATATTTTCAAATGTACAGCATCCACAACCCAATCCGCTAGACAAGTCATAGCTAATAGAGTATTTTTTTCAAGTGGAGTAGAACTCTGTATGTAATTTCTTGATGACATCAAAGCTCCGCTTTAACCCTCTCTGACGCATAGATATATATAGAACCCATGGGCCCCACAGCTTTTTCACCAAAAAAACTGTTTACTAATGTAGGTTGCCGGAAACTTGTGAACCATGTCACCGTCACCCTTGTTTTAGTGAGTAGAGAGTAAAACAAATGAATGTAAAAAAACAAATATGTCAATATAAATTTAGAAAATAAAATGTTAATGTAATGGTTCTGATGCTGGAAAGAAATGTATTGTCCCATTATTGCATCATAGCTTAATAACCGAATATGACAAAGCGCAGCATTCGCTTTTTTGCCCATAAAAACTTGGTATCAGCACTTTCATGGTGGATCCAGCCCTGAGTGTTGGCTTTTGTTAGCGTCTTCAGGCTTTGCCAACTCAGCAGAGGGATGCTGTTTCAAGTGTGGCATGTGAGTGAATTTGACCGGCATAAAATCTCCTCTGTTTACTGCTAGAACCTTTGGCTCCAATCAGAAATGGCCATACTCTCCTGGCACGCTATTGGCCGGTGACGTGACGATGACGAAACATAAGTGACGCGAAGCGGGACTTGTGTACACACCGGATAGTTGGTCTGATTGGTTGAAAGATTATCCAATTGCGTACATTTGAACGATGCCCATTGATCACGCCTCTTGTGCAGTAGAAACAAAGCGCAGCCTCCCCAGACTAATGTTCAATCTTAAAAGATTGAGCTTAGTATGGTGAAAACCAGTCAGTGCATCTTTAATAGTAATACTAAGTAGAGAAGGCTTACAGTGACTGTGTACTCATTATTACAACCCCAAAATTTGAAAAGGTTGGGATGATGTTCAAAATGCAAATAAAAACAGAACGTGATAATACCCAGGAAAAACATTGCCTCGTCGGCAGTATGTTGTTCAAAACCTGTATGCATAATTTAGAATCGATTGTGCCCTGCCAGATGTGCAAGATGCCCATGCTGTACTGTAGGCACTAATGTACCTGCACATCCGTCATAGATATTGCTTTTCAAACTGAGCACTAAACAATTTGGATAGGTTGGATGCTTGGATAAGCCCTCTCCTCTATGAGTCCATGATTTCCAAAAAATAATTGACAATCTTAAAAAGTATCAAACTGTATAGAGGACAATTGTTATCAGAGGTTTTCCTGAGCCCATGCAAAGATTTTCTTCACAGAAACAGGTATTGTTTTAATGCAGTGCCATCTGAGGTGCAGCAAAGATCATAGCCATCCAATATTGTTCTTCAGCTCTATCCCTTGTTTGCAAAGATTTCTCTGGATTCTCTGAATATTTCATTATGTACTATAGCCTAGAGGATGAACTCCCCAATGTTGTGAAGAATTTAAATTACATTGTTTCCTCATTTGTCCACACAGGTTTACTGAGTGATGATGAATACCGCTACATCTTTACTTGTAAGAGACTTTACTTCTTTTTCATACCTGTAAGTGGCACTCTTTTTTTGTAGCTTATGCCACCATCGTTCAGGTGATTGGCAACTAATGTGACTATCCAAAAAAAAAAGGAAAAAAAAAAATATCCAAAACTAAAAAAATCTTTCTTCTGTTTAATAAAATAGAGTGTCGTACAAAATACAAAATGAAATATTAGCAATCTGGCTGAAATGAACCAATCAGCTCCATCTCTTTGTCGTCATTGGAGCCAGTGTCAGTCAGAAAACTGTATTGCTTCTTTGCCTGACCGCGTTGTAGGCTAGTAACCTCAGCACATGTACAGTATGCAACACATGACCCACATGGCAGAACCCGGCGCACTTCCCCCATATAGATCAACACACCACCATATCAAACCAACAAACAAATAATAACTTGCACATACAGTTAACTCAAATGGCTCTTACAATACACAATCCTGTTGCAAGTTACCCCAATTAATTATGAAACATTCCTCCACTATAACTGTAGAACAACCACAGGATTGAAATGATTTGTAATAAATAACATAGTTACAGTATACCAGTCTAACATGGTCTGTGTGGATAGAATGCATATGTTGTAGGCTTACCTTACGGTTTAAAGTTGATACTGAATAAAAATTACATTAATAAAAATGTCACACTCACTAGAGTGATGAGGACCTGGGCCTTCCTGGTTGTCTCTGGAGTCTGGAGTCTTGCTGAGAACATCAATGGTGTCGGTGCCTGCTTCTTCATATTTGTCTATAGCGGGCTTGCTGACCTCACCAGGGTCTACAGGTCGATTGATGCTCTCAGTCATCTCCATTCTGCACCTGCTCTTCTCTTCTGGCTGCTAGTTTATCTTTTCCACTCTGTTATGTGGAGTGAGTCGGTTTGTGAAATTCAAACAGTGTTAGACAAGTTTTATAGGCGTACAAACCAGGATGAGGAAGTCACTGCAGCTGAGAAATTCAGAAAAGGGCACCAGGGGCGTAGCCAGAGGGGTGACTCCGGGTGGCACAGGCCACCCTTGACATTCAATTGGCCAACCCAGGTGCCACTCCAAAATCCTAGTCTACGATTCGCCATTAACAGTCAAAGGCGAGAAATTTCTTGATGCACTTGCAGCACACTAGTTTGAAATATCAGGGTTCAGAAATATAAGCAATCTAGCAAACATGCTTGCAGTTATAGGCTACATGGCTTATTGTTTTTAGCATGTGAGTTTACAATAGGCCTACAGGCTACTGCTTGCGCTAACACGAAAACATATATTTACCTATCGCATCTGCCAGTGCCCACTTATCTTATTACACACACACAAAACCCAGTATTTAAATTGTAGAATCACGTAATGTAGGCTAATTTTTATATCTGCCTATTCTACCTACTCAGTCGACACTGTTGTATTGTTATGTTGTATTGTAAATAGTCTACTGCCCTAATGTAAATTGACATTGTGGAAAGTTTATAGCTTAGGCCAGTGTTTCAGGGATATTCCGCCATTTTTGGAAATACGCTCATTTTCCACCTTCCCTCGAGCAAAACAATCGATATTTACCTTGTTCCCGTTCATCCAGCCATTCTGTGAGTCTGGCGATACAACTTTTAGCTTCAGCCTAGCATAGATCATTGAATCGGATTAGACCATTAGCTTCTCGCCTGCTAGCTTCATGTTTAAAAGTGACTAAGATTTATGGTAATTTTCCCATTTAAAACGTGTCTCCTCTCAAGTTAGAAAGTGCAATAAGACCAACTGAAAATGAAACCTGGCGTTTTTCTAGGCTGATTTGACATGGAACTACACTCTCATCTGGCGTAATAATCAAGGCAACTTGCAGCTACTGGCACTACTACTGCTTGTTGTCTATTGGGACTATTTTCAGATGCTGCGTAAGATATCACTGCGCCTATGGTACGTTTGCAAGTTGCCTTGATTATTACGCCAGATGAGAGTGTAGTTCCATGTCAAATCAGCCTAGAAAAACGCCAGGTTTCATTTTCAGTTGGTCTTATTGCACTTTCTAACTTGAGAGGAGACACGTTTTAAATGGGAAAATTACCAGAAATCTTAGTCACTTTTAAACATGAAGCTAGCAGGCGAGAAGCTAATGGTCTAATCCGATTCAATGATCTATGCTAGGCTGAAGCTAAAAGTTGTATCGCCAGACTCACAGAATGGCTGGATGAACGGGAACAAGGTAAATATCGATTGTTTTGCTCGAGGGAAGGTGGAAAATGAGCGTATTTCCAAAAATGGCGGAATATCCCTTTAACTGGTGGGTTGGAACCCAAAAGTGGGTTGTGGTACTAATCTGAGTGATGGGTAGCGGAGCTTGTGGCTAAAAAGAAATTAAAAATCGCCAATTTAAAATGCTACCTGATCAGATCTATCATCTATCAGATCCTATGTCAGTCATTGCCATGGCATGGACATAGACAATGTTTATGTGACAGGTCATGTTAGATATAATGTTAGGGAGCTCATTTTATAAAAGTATGCATCATTTTAAGATATCATGTGAAACGCAAGTTGGCTGCAACCCTTAAAACTTGAAGTAAGATAGAATTAACTTAAATTGAGGATAAAATAAGACAGTGTGGGGGTGCATATGAGAGCATAAAACCATCCAAACTAAAGTGCCACTTGGAAACAACGCACCCCTGTCAAAGACAAACCTGTAGAGTAGTACTTTGAGGTAATATCAGCAGTTAAAGACTTCACAAATGTAATGGCAAACATCTGCATTTTCCACACAAATAGGCCAGGCACTTTGCGTGTCTTACTGTATGTAGGCTACCTCACCATATTCGTTGGCCTTAATGCTAAATATATATATAGTTGGTCACAACTTGATGAACTTGTGAAATGATGGGTTCCAAAACCAGACCAGTTAAGAGCCACTGGAAAAAAACATTTCACACTTCCACTTTTGCTCAAATGGCCTAATTTCTGAACGGGTTTTGTTCAGAGCTAAAAATGAGCTGAAAACTGTATTTGACATTTTATCCAATTACAAAGACATCCTTCAATTTATGAGTATGGTGCTTGGCGCATGGTTTTACTCATGCATGTGTGCTAATTTAACAACTTGAGCCTGTTTCTGTTTATCTTGATGCCACCCTTGAATTAACCAGTGCCCCACTAGGGCCACCCTTGTTACAAATCTCTAGAATCGCCACTGAAGGGCACTTAAACCAGAGAGGGTTAAAGCGGATGAATGAAGGATCTTTGCTTAAACTCCATTTCCCCATCTCTCTCTTCCTGTGGAGGAGTTAGCAACCCGTGAGGGGGTCACACAGTGCTTCATGTTCATGAGGTTAACTCAAAGCCACGATCACTAGTGTAGGTGAACTGGGTTGGTCTACAGACATTTTGTTGGTTTCCATTTTATTGTCTTTCTTTATTTGAGTCTATGTCTATCTGTGTAAGAGAGAAAAAGACTTAGCATTTTACCTCAAGTACAGTTCAGCAGGAAGGTATCTTGAGTTTATTGTAAAGGTTTCTCGGTAACTGACGGACAAAACCCTCCAGACGAGGCAGATGGAAAGGGACATGAACAGTCAGCTGATTCATGTGTTTCTGAACTGTCGTCCTAATGTCTTGTTCACGCTTGAACTTTTCTAGGTTACACTTGATGAACCCCCAATCCTCTCTTCCTCTGTCTAGAAGGAACCAGTGCACTACAGAGTTCATGTTCAGAGAGGGTTTTGTCTAATAATAGTGCATCACACACATCGAACACTTGCGTCAAACATTCTTCAGAACGCAGATCAGCCCGTCTGCTTTCACTTTCAATGAAATCCACTAGATAACGGACAAAGCTACTTGCTGAGTGATAGCCTATGAATGAAAGAAGCACCAACTCCGCCGCAATTGTCAGCGGACTATTATACATAGCAATGATGTTAGGCTACAGACACACATGCCGGTGAGAGTGCAATCTGGTGTGTGTGTGTAGGGGGGGGGGTCATTGAAGATCTTTTGGGAGAGTGGACATGTTTGATGGGTTGTTTGATGTTTGGTGCATCGGTTGGTTGGTAGTTTGAATGCAGTGAACCGAATTAATCATTTTAATTGAAAAATATAGAGTTAAAGTTTTGTTTGTTTGTTTGAGGATTTGATTGATTGCTCTGTGTTCATGGTGGCTTACATAACTCATTAATAAATAATAAATAGACTTGAATCTTCATTTTCAATTTTCAAAGTTTAAACTTGTTTCCATTGCAATTTGTGGGGTGTGTATGTATGACGTAATAAGTTGCAGAATGTAACTGACACTTTTAGTCATGTTTATTTCAATATGGTAAAAGCGTATGAACATGCAAGAATATCTCTCCATTTTTGGATGATGTGCAATAATGGCCGTTGTCCTTCATCCTGTTGAGACAAGCTGTGCAAATATCCAGTTCTACATCTGCAGAGCAAACACCACAGTGTCAACAATTCTGATGAAGTTTTTCTGCAGCCTCATGGAGAAGTTAAAATGGCGGCAGAAATGCGCCGTGCTGCAGGATGTCTTGGTGAGCATCAGTCGAGGTGAAGTTGGAGCAAGATGTCATGGCGACCCCCAACAGGCAGAAGGGCAGCACGGTGCCCAGGCCAAAACTAACCCCGAGCAGGGCCCCTCTTTTGCAGCTGGTCCAGGCCTTGTTCAGCCAGTGAGTACTGCAGTGAGTAGAAAAGAGAGAAACGTCAACCTTTAGGAAATTAAAGGTAGTGGCTTTTCAAACCCACACAACCCAGGGCCCTAATTTAGATTGATGCGCAAAGTCTCAAGTCTACAACTGACGCTAATTTAATAACTAGATGAAACCTATTTGCTAGTTTAATACCATGGACGGGACATTGAAACGCAAACTAATTTGGCGATGATATGAATATGGCTTGGTAATCTACCTGTTCTCAGATGCAGAGACCTGCACCTGCTGAATGATCTCTTCCACCTCTTCGTTCAACTCCTTGACTACATCCTCTGTTCGGTCAGTGGTCTCTCTCTGAAGGCTGACCGTCTCAGTGGCCTTCACCTCCTCGTCAAATGACTCCTAAATGAGTCCATTTTGTTGAGATGTTATTGAGATGAGTTGATTTGGATGATAATATATCACTGGAGGATAAAATAGTTATCATATTAGAACCCACCTGAAATCCAGACAGGCTGAACTCCTGTGCCAGAGACAAATGGTTCCTGGTGGCTCCAGTGTGATGTCCATCAGAGGTCACGGAACTTTCCTGTCCAGATGCCGCACCATGTTCTACCATTTCCAACTGTCTCTTCAGGTCCTTAGCCTTCTTTTTCAGGTCCTGCGGAGTTGTTTTAAAAGTTTAAAAACGGAAAGATTTGGACAGAAATGTGTCCATGCAGTCAAACGCCTTCTGTCTCAAACAGGCAAAAGGAATTTGAAGGGTATACCAACAATTATTATTGTTATTGTTATTATTATTTTACATAAGCACCTGTCCAATACTGATCATCTCGTCAATGGAGGCCTTCTTCTGATCAATCATAAAATCTTTCTGAAGGATTGCAAATGAAACGTGCATGTTAAAACAACTTCTTATCTACTGCAGTGGGATCAAATAGGTAGGGTTGCAAAAGTTAAGTTTACTCACATGCAACATAATCTCGTCTTTTTCTGCGATCTTCATCCTTGTCAGCTCAAGTTGTTGCTATGCACACAAATACAGTACATAAAGGTTAGTGATACACAATGGTCTGCCGAAGGCATACATAAACACCTTGTCAAAATCTGTGAAGTCACTGAAGACACCAAGCTGCTTGATTTGTAGTAGCCCTACCTGCAATGCCAGAACATGCAGAGTCAGTTTCTTTTGGTCTTTTTTGTCCATTTCCTTGGCCAATAAGTTATCAGATCTCTGTCAGGAAGTGTTAGGCAAAGAATTCAAGAACAGATGATGCAGCATTGACTTCAATGATATTGATGGTGAAGAGCACTGACAGATAGATAGAGAGTTTTTACCTCATTGGTGCTGGTTTCAAGGTGGTCCTTCAGAGCTTCATTCTTCTTTTGCTATATGGCAAAATGAATAGTAAATAAGGGTTAACATACTGTCACTGCATTGTATGAGTAATGTGAGTTTACATGAGGCTACAGGGCTGTTTTTGGAGAACACACAAACACTTGTTGACGAATATTTGCGGGAACTCACCAGTTTACTAATCCAGACTTTAAGACCACAGTTGGTCATCTCTTTCTCAGCAAGTGCTGCACGAATGATGTCCATTTCTGCCCTCACCTGGCTCAAACCCCTGACCGAATGCTCCATACTGTACAATGATACAAACACTTTTGTCGTCTGTTGTTGTCACACAGAAGTCTTTAATCACTTCATGTTGTTAATTTGAGTTCTTGTTTGAAAGCACATTCTGAAAACAGCTTGGGACATCAGGTAAAAATCTTCATGTTGGTCCACATAGCCTACCTTTTGATCTGTTTTCTTATGGCAGAGTTCTCATTATGAAGTTCAGCATTGGCATCTTCACAGGTATTCAGGGACTGTTTGAGGATGGCATTCTTTTTTAGTAGATGGTCCTTTTGGCGCCACAGATCCACAAAGCGGCCTTTCACATGGACATCCCTAAGGGTACACAATACCTTTATGTCAAGGTTTTGTGAATGTCACCATGTTATGTTGAAACAGCTCTATGTATAGGGTGGGAGGGTCAGACATTGAAAAGACATTTCCTTCCATCAGGCCACTTACACATCAGAGGAGCAAGTGATTTCATTCTTCTCTTCAGCATACATTACTGTACCTTGTGAATACAAGCACATAAACATTAATTTGCTAAGCATGACTGCTCCATTGTCAGCATGAGTGAGAGAAGTTTAGATTAATTGTTTAAAACATCATTATCAAAAGACTCTAGTAAGAGGTATTACCCCAATTTCCATGGTTGTTGGCTTCTCCTTGTCCACTGATATTAGATGAGCTTTCTCTCTTGACAACAACTGTTGATTTGGCCCCATGAGGGCCTGTGATCCGTTTCATCTGGAGGCAAATCACTCCCACTTAAAATATCCAATCGGTGCAAATGGTCAGGTCCTAGGGGATGCAATGAGCTTCTCTGCAATATTCCTGTAACAGGTGTTTAGATTTTACAACAGTTTTCTACAGTTGTAGCAAGTTGTATGTTGTAGCAATCAATGAACCAGTGTAACTGAAGCAGGCTTTTAACACATGAGTGTTGTGCAGTTGTCTGATTTTATGACTGTGTCTGTGATGTCAGTGATGATGTCAATGTCAACTCATTATGACAACAAGTCAGTACAAAGCTAAATTATCATATCATTATTTTAATTAATTTGGCTTATGCGTGGTTATTAAAAACTAACCTCTTAGTCAGATGTAGTCTATTACTGGTTCAGAGTTTACCGGTTCATCAATTCAAATGTTTGATAGCCTAAATAATACATTTTTAAGCAGGCTACTCAGCAAAGCCTAAAATTAGGCTGCAGTTGAATGGTAGCTGAATTTCAGTGTTCTCTTATGATGTCATAATACCATTTCAGTGTGTACACCAAGTACTGTAGTACTCTGCAGCTGGATATGTAAGGGATAATGGCCGACGAGGTGACCTGTTATCCCACTTATCCTGTTTGTATTTATCTCCCGTATATTTAGAATATTACTTTATTCCACTGTTGCCACTTGTGTACGTAGTGTTCATTTCCTATTACTATATAATTACTATTATAATGTTTTACATCACTAGATAAAACTGTAGGCTATTGTTTGTAGAACCACTAAACCATAACCCATAAGAAGTGCTTAGTAGACTGAGTGCATGTTGAAGATATGCCTTAAGACTGCGATAAATACTCTGTGAGCAGTTCAACAGAGAATGGAGGTGGCCAGACTTTACTCTAAGTAAAGCTACCGCAGCTACCCCTGGCCACCCCTCGGGGGCGCCCCTGCCTCAATCTCTCTAGTGCCCTATATAGGGCACTAAATCTCTCCTACTGAACAGTGCAACTTTGAATGAAGGAGAGTGTACCTCCTAGTGGCCATCTTTGGTATTACATTATTAGGCCACCCTTTGTTAACTAAAATATACAGATGATGATTGCACCAAACATGTTATCACTATATCACCTGGGATTTACTCTGAACCCTGTGATGACTAAAATGTAAAGTAGGCCTAAGCGTACCCATTAAGCCCACCAAAATCTAAGTTCACATTATTTTTCATAGACACTAAGATGGTTTATAAACATTTGTTAGAATGATGGATTAATCTCTCATTTGAAAGTATATTAATTTACTTATCCATATTTTAAAGAACAAATTAAGAAATGTTTATGAATAAAGTCAAACGTCTGGCATGGGCTTAAATGGTACCATAGTGCCATTAAACTGGCGGTGGTGTTTCTAGGCCATCTGTGTGCTTTCCTCCTTGTCGTCATCACAGGACTTCATCATCATAATCACTGAAGGGAGACAACAGTTACAGGACTGTAACATCAGCCAAGCAGAAATCAATGCAACTGCTCAAGAAAGGGATGAATTGTATAAAAGTTTTATGAACTTTAATAGTTAAAGAGAAATCACAAGTACAGGCCAGTTATAATCAACTACGTGAAGAGAAATCGCAGTCAGATGCTGCATGCAGAACTACAGCAAAAGAAATAGATGAGCTACGCACACAATTAATTCAACTGGGTGTGTGAAGGATTCAGTGATCAATAAAATCATATTTATTTTTGATATACCACATGTAATCACAATCTCTTCCTCAGGTTGTAATTAATGTATGTCTTTCAGAGTCGATGAAGAACATAAAACGCTATATAGGTATAAACAAACGGCCCCCCTGATCACTATGTACTTGCTTAAATTTGTCTCTTTTTTTTATACGAGGCATCACTGCATGTCATGCGGCATCTCTAAGGTTTTACTCTGATACGACCACATCCACATACTTGTGTTTCCTCAGGTATACTTCCACCTCTCTCCTCCTCGTTCTGACCTCCCCTGACCTGGTGGTGATTAGACAAATGAGATATCCCCGATGATGCCGAGCTTTGAACAATTTCCGGGGCATAAGCTGGAGGACAGAGGATCGAGGAGAGGGGCCGCATGCAAATAGACATTTGAGATCCAAAGTGTTTCTTTGTCACTTCCTGTTTCCTTGTATCTGAAAATGTGCCTCGATCCTTGCCCACCTGTGTCTTGTTGCCTTCTCTGTTCTCTGTATTTAAACCCTTGGTGCCGTCCTGTCCCTTGCTGTTTTGTTCTAATGTCATGACTTTGTTTTTTGCTCATGGAGTAAATAAAGACTCGTTTTAAAACTGCCATTTGTTGTGCAGGCTGTCAAAATAAAGTGTTAAGCCACAGTGCCACAATGGGCCCCTCTCATTCCTCTTTTTATATATCCTCCCATTCCTTCCTTCCTCAGTTCTCCAGCTCATTCCCACTGATATATATATATATAAAATACAATGGCTAGACTATCCAATTGTTGCCGTCCCATCATTCTTTATCTAGATCAGTGGGAACGAGGACCGAGGAAGGGAGGGAGGATAGATAAAAAAAAGACGAATGAGAGGGGCCCAATGACTTTAGTGACTGAAGGCGGCAAACAAAAAAGCACTACTTGGTCCAGTGAATGGAACATTTACATTTGGAGTTCGGTGAAGGCATTAACTAGCCTGGCACGCCCTCCCAGTGACGTAGCCTAACACCTTCGGCGTTGCTGTCGCTGGTCTGGCCAACTGCTCATCGGGCAGGATTTCTGAATTCCCCAAAACTGCAGAACTGCCCCCTTTGGTCGAGAACCAATCAACTTTGAGCAGCTCCAACGGCTCTGGGTAGAGGCGTGTTCAAGGCAGAGGAAAGAGTGTTGTGATTGGTTCTAACATCGACCAGTAGCAAATCGAGGCACTTAAAGGAGGCGGGTCAACCAAGCGCTTGGAGAAACAGTTGAGAACAGGCTCTTGGTCAGACCAAAGTCTCGCAGAGCCTTTAAAGTCGATGGCAATCAGGCTAGGCGTTAACACACCAACGCGATACTGTTCGGTGTGTTCCGTGCCGTCATCAGTAGGAAGGAACCGTTGCCGTTCATTTTGCCCGACTTGACTTACATGTTGGGCAGTCGGACTCAAAGTCTAAAACGCAGACGTTTTGCTCAACCCACTTCTGTCCTCTGCCTTCAAGTGGGTGATCTTTGGTAAGACAGCAAACCTCTGTCCACCAACTTGCCATAGGTAGTTAGCTCCAATTAACACCCAGATCTCTAAATATGGGCCAAGAAGGCAGCTTTGATTCCTTTTTGTAGGCAAACTCCAGAGGTCTACAGTATACCTAGCATGCACATGTTTTCAGCCATGCCTGAGACACGTGTATCACACAGGCAGTAAGCACAGTGAAATGAATATTGCCAAGTCCAAAGCTCCAGAATTCCATAGCCGTAGTCACTTAAATCTAGACAAATGTAGGGCTACATGCAAGTAACATGCCAGAACATTTTTGTTTGCTTATTTGTTTTACAAAACATTTTGTGAAGTGTGATAGAAGTAGCCAAATAGAAGTAAACTGTATCCTGATCTTCATGATCCTGCAATGCCACCACACAACCATATGAGAGAACCTACAAGAATGAAAAATCTGAAATTTTACGGCAACAAATAAAAAACATTTTTCTTTTCACCATATTTTGTCAAGCTTTGTGCTCAGATAAAATTTCATTTATTGGTTTGACATGGCAGAAACATTAGAAAAATGTTTTTCAGTTTCTTATGCCTTCTCAATGACTAGACAGCTGCAGAGGTCTTAGTGAAAAACATGCAGGGGGGAGAAACTGTGTTATGGTAAAAAAATGAGCAGTGTGGCTTCATCACGCCTGTCACTAAGGGTGGAAAAAGAAGAGGATAGGATTCAAATGATCCTGCAGCACCCCCCACCCCCACTCCCTCTAGGTCAGGGCGAATGAAGTGCATGCAGATCTATTTTAAAACAACAGTTGGGAGAGCAGCTCTGCTGGCCACCCTGAGGTAGTGAATCCTGGGTCTGACTCAGTGAATCAAATAAATCTGAACTCCAAGAACTATGGGCCTTATTTTTGTCCAGCAATCAAAGGACAGGTGGTGTTAGTAGCTCTTCTTGCACTAATGACTATGTCTTGGGTGTAAGCTCCATTTATAGCCAGTGCAAACTGCCTCCAGTTAGCCACAGAGTGCAAAGTCTTCTGTGTCAGGCCAGACCAGGGTCCCATGTTATTGTTGAGAAAATGGTAGGCCTATTAATGGTATAAAGTATTGTAATGCTATGTCAAAACACTATACAATATAGGCCTATGATTTCCCACAAGACTGAATGACCGTGCATATAATCTTTCATTGTCAGCAAAGCCAAGGCTCTTGTCTCTCAGCATTTCAAAATAGCAGGTGTCAGCATTTGAAATTACTCAGAATAGACACAACTCAGAAGAGTCATTGAACTCTCTTATATATATCACAGATTACTGGACAGTTTGTATTGGTGGTCATGCACAAACTGTCCAGTAATCGGGGATATATATATATATAAATATATTTTTTTATTTTATTTTTTTGTATCTGTTGCCAAAGAATGTTCATTGACTAAATCTGCATGTCCCCCACACCTGCAAAATTGTCCAACAGGGACTGAAAAGAGTTTGTTTTAATATTTAATTTACGTTATTTGATTTTGATTATGTTTTTTATAACTTCACTATTCCCATATGCATTCTCTCTATTCACTGGATAGCACTATGACCTACAGTATACTCTACAGTATTGTGGAGTGTGCAGAGCAGCATTTTGGATATCTGTCATAAATGGCTGCCTTTTTCTTATGAAATATGCTAATGAATCATATTGTGCAGTGATAATGTAGTGGTCATTATGGAGCTGGGGATTCAACTCCCAGCTTCCACCGCTGTCCCCTTGAGCAAGGCACTTAAACCGAGTCGCTCTAGGGAGAATTAGCCCTTAATTGAATTGACATTTAATGTGGATAGAAGCATCTGCTAAATTAATAAATTCAGCGAAAATATTGGATTTAGAATTGGGCCGTTATGTGTTTTGTGGATTCTGAGCTCTAGACACTGGTCATTATTGGAGACAACCATAAATGCTGCGGGAGAGTCACAGCTGTATATATCTGCCATTACCCACTTCAAAACACACTGTTCTTTATGAAGAAAAAAATGAAATGTATTATTAAAGGTTAGATATCTGGGGAAACCATGATGAGGGGGGAGGTAAACATGAAAACAATATTTATACAATACTGTAATAACTAAAAACCTAATATTAGCCATTTTGAAATAATCAAAAACAGATCATTCCACAATACAATTGACAACAAGCATCATTTGGGACCTGTTGTGTTTTGGATTGGGTTTTTAATTTGTATACAATGAAATGTTTTTTTTTACTGAGTCATAAGAGGAAGGACTTTTGAGGCAGGCTGCACTTCTCAGGCTCCAAGGGTTTAAAACATTTCCGTGTTTTCATCAAGAAGCTGCTTGATCAGCAGAATGTACAATGTGTTTCAACTCAGAGGAAGCAGTTACACAATACTGACCTCTCTCTCTTGGTAATGTACACATCCATAACAAGATAAGTAAAAGAAGTCTGATAAAGGGCTTGCACCTAAAACGTCACAAATGAGTGAAAAGATATTTGGGAGGAAATACTGGTGTGGCAGACTTCTTTCACTTATCTTGTTAGGCCTGTTCCTTGGTCCAGCACCCAGGTTAAGATTGTTGATGTGCATGATTTACTTTATTCTCACAATAACACATGCACGCAGACCTGAACACACACATGCTCGCACGCATACACACACACATGCTCGCACGCATACACACACACACACACACACACACACACACACACAGAAATACTAATATCAGAGATGACCATACTGTGCAACATCATATATAGTACAATCAATAGTTAAATACCTAAACTAAGTTGATGTTGAGGTACGATATTGTGATTTCGACACTTCCTTCTGAAGTTGTATTGATGGCACATTTGAGTACTGGAGAGGTCACAGTTGTCCACACTCTCATGTAACCCCTCTGACTTCCTCCTTACATGCCACGTCTGCACTTTGCCTGCACCAGACCACTGATAAAAAGGCAAAACAGATTTGGGTCTATCACTTGCTGTTGAGAGGTTAATAGAAAGTGGACATGGCAGAGGACAATCTTGTGGACGTGGACAGTAGCGAAGAAAGCAGGTCTTACTGGGACCAAGGCGACAAAATATCTGCCAGTACGATTTTCAACAAGATGGGCATAGGCCGACAGAGCAAGAAAGGTAACTTGGTAGCTACAGTATATACAGTATGCCTCAACTACTTTATGTGGCTCAGTAACAACCTTCATTGTCAATTGTGACCTATATTGTATTTGTGACAATGGATTTATATATTTCATGAATGTACTTATTCTGCATGTTAATGGGTGTTCTCAAAGCACCCATTTCTATCTATTCTTTTAATTGTATTTATTTTATTGCCAATGTGCATAAAGAAGTGTTCAAGTAAGAATTTAATTATACGTGGTACACGACCTTGGTACTCTAAGACATTCGACTGAAAAGCCTGTAAAATCAGAGAGCTTGTTTGATTGGCTGATCTGGAATCTCTCACACTAAAATTGATTTCCTCCCGGGAAATCAGCCTGGCCAATCACAACAGATATAGATGAGTACCATAGACCTCTGAAGTTCGCCTACAAATAGGATCCAAAGCATCTTATACAGAGTTCCAGGTGTTAATTGAAGCTAACTGCCTATGGCAAGTTGCATAGTAACATTGTTACAGTAGCTCTGGGGTAGCAAAGATCAAAGTGTGCCATCCTCACCTACTAAAGATCAATATATCCACTTGAATGCAGAGGACAAAACTGTGTAGTGCAAAACGTCTGCATTTCCAATTTCTTCGTCCCAGTGAGAGTTTAACAGGCGCGAAAATTCCAAATCCCCATGTCATTTTCCCATAGTAAAAAATACTCAACATACGGGATCTCCTTATTTGGGCAAAGAGGGTGGCTTTTTTGTAGGCAAACTTCAGAGGTCTATTGAGGCACTTTTATACATAGCCAATGGCTGCACTGATCAGTCAGTCAGTCAGAGATGTATCTCTCTTGAGACCTGCAATAAATGCAATTTAATTTTGTCCTCTGTGGTGGACATGAGTGTAAAGTTGCCTTCACATTTGGTCGTTTAACCATAGCAGATTGTGATTACTCCCCCCTAGTCGTGTCTCAGCTTGTCTCTATTCACATTGGCTCTAAGGCTTATTATTGGAATGAGAACCTTTCAGGTAAACTTTCATTCGCACACACATTCATCACAACATTCTTACAAATGATACCACTGCATGCTTCCCCCAGGATTCTACAAGCGGGCCACAGTGTGTTTGGGGGTGCTGTGTGTGATTTTACTTGTTGTCATCATATCACACAAATCACACAATAACTGCAAAAACGACAGCACTGATGGGACATTTCAACAACTAACAGACGACAACAATGTGACCCACAACACAGTCCAGTCAAAGACAACTTACAGCAACTTGAATAAACAGATGGACCTCTTGCTGACCGGTCACAACATGTTGATTCAAGAGAAGTCCCAGCTACTGGCCCGTTACAACAACTTGACTGATGACAGAAACCTCTTGCAGATAAGTTACAACAATCTAATCTCAGAGAAGTCACAATTAAATAGCAACTATTCAAATCTGAACAGAGAGAAGTCTGAATTGCAAACTAGGAACGCCATGCTGTCTGATGAGAAAGCCCAGCTGCAGGCCAGTTACGACAACATGACCAGAGGGATTGATCAGTCGCGTACCAAATTAGGTGAGGGAAAATGTAATGAGTTACATATTCTGTGGTAAATGTTATGCATGTCATTATGTAGCCTACAATTAAGGAGCTGAGTTAATAGTCTGCTTCTGTGTTCTGTCGAGTGTCTGTAGATACATAGTTAAAGGGATATTCTGCCATTTTTGGAAATAAACTCTTTTTCCACCTCCCCTCGAGCAAAACAATTGATATTTACCTTTTTCCTGTTCATCCAGCCATTCTGTGAGTCTGGCGATACAACTTCTAGCTTCAGCCTAGCATAGATCATTGAAACGGATTAGACCAGTAGCATCTCGCCTACTAGCATCATGGGAAAATTACCGGAAATCTTGGTCACTTTTAAACATTTAAAACGTGTCTCTTCTCAAGTTAGAAAGTGCAATAAGACCAACTGAAAATGAAACCTGGCGTATTTCTAAGCTGATTTGACATGGAACTACACTCTCATCAGGCGTAATAATCAAGGCAACTTGCAAACGTACCATGGGCGCAGTGATATCACGCAGCATCTGAAAATAGTCCCCATAGACAACAAGCAGTAGTAGTGCCAGGCAAGTTGCCTCGATTATTACGCCAGATGAGAGTGTAGTTCCATGTCAAATCAGCTAACACCAAGTTTCATTTTCAGTTGGTCTTATTGCACTTTCTAACTTGAGAAGAGACACATTTTAAATGGGAAGATTACCGGAAATCTTAGTCACTTTTAAACATGATGCTAGCAGGCGAGATGCTACTGGTCTAATCCGTTTCAATGATCTATGCTAGGCTGAAGCTAAAAGTTGTATCGCCAGACTCACAGAATGGCTGGCGGGAAAAAGGTAAATATCAATTGTTTTGCTCGAGGGGAGGTGGAAAATGAGCTTATTTCCAAAAATGGCGGAATATCCCTTTAAAGCAACACTAAAGCACTTTTCCTCTGTCGCACACACGCTATTTGTTTATCCAGCAAATAACAGACAAGGTAGAATATTTTGTATGATTTTATGAAAGTATGATGTATTGCGACATCGAAGCAAGTCAATTTTTTTAGTTTCTGTAGTCTCATTTAATCGAACTACAGATACACTACCCCACCTCATAAAGTTAGTGCGGTTATAGCCGATAGAGGGCCGCAAAGCACAAGCAGAAGTGCCGTTCACCCTGTTACGAGTTGATAAACCGCTGAAATTATTTTGGAAACATTATTTTAAGGTACGAAAAACTCTTCAGTGTTGCTATTACAGCATGGAAGTGATGCAGAAAATGTGTGCCGTACCTTCTACCCACCATCCTAGCTTATTCCTTATTAAGCCTCTGGTCCAGGGGTGTCAAAGATACAGCCCATGGGGGTCAGGAGTGGCCTGCCAGCAGTTTTCATATCCAGATTTTTTGGGTAGGCCTACAAAAGGAAAATAAAGTAATAAATACCGGTATTCACTTCCAGTTGTCTGTGACAATGTGTTATAAGCAATATTTCTATTATAATAAATTGATTAAACCTACCACTACATACCATCATCAGAAAGGAAGATGCAGAAAAAAACTGATATGGAAGGTATGTCAAGAAAGGAAGAATTACACATGATTTGTACTTTTTTCATAACATCTCAAATTCTTTCAAACTTAATTGCTCACCAGATTCCAGGCTTGAAGATGGATGGATCGCCAGAAAACCAAGTGTCTACAAAGTCAGCAGTGAGAAGAAAACCTGGCAGCAGAGCAGAGACAGCTGTTTAAACATGGGGGCAGACCTGATGATTGTGAATGACATAGAAGAGCAGGTAAAATTGTGACAAGTTGAAGTTTTGTATTTTAATGTTATACTGTAACAGGCCGTGGGAAACAAACTCACTATCATCTTTACCAAGCCATTCATTTGAATGGAGGGCAACAATAGGTAAACACTAGGAGGGAAGTGAAACACACGCTAAGGGTAGCATATCCGTCAACAAGAGGCTCAGTTCAGGAGGTAGTTACATTGACATGACATGATAGCTACAGACTAAACATTTAACACCTAACTCACTTAATAACCTTTTTAAGACCAGTGTACACTAATTCCATTGACACTTGCAGAAGATTATGGTAACACTCATTCAACTGAATGACGCAAACATGCCAATGTGTCTGATTTTGAACTAAACAGCATGAATAACAGATGGTCTTTTATGTTGTTGCATAACTTCACAGAAATTCCTGCTACCATATAAGAATGTCTGGATTGGACTTTCAGATACTGACAACGAGGGTGTCTGGAAATGGGTAGACGACACACGACTGACCACAAAGTATTAGCTTTGTTACTAGTTTGCTGCTCTCTAAAAATGTCCAGGATATTATCAGTAGTAAAATAAACCCATGATTCATGCCCATTGTGTTAAAGCTGCGTAGATTTGCTGGTTGAAGAAGACATCTGTTTGAAAACACATCACTGAATCAGCCAACTGACAGAGTGAATTTTTCATAGGTTCTGGGCACCTGGTGAACCTAACAACGCCGGGAATGAAGACTGTGCAGAAATCTCCTCAAACGCCGCAGACCCGTATAAAGCTTGGAATGATGTCCCATGTTCTAGTTCATATCAATACATTTGTGAGGACCGTTTCTAAGAACTTCATCGATTGAGTCTCCATTAATTGAGTCAATATCTGTGTTTGATCAATATCAATTACCATACAAATAAGCATAAATGATCTCTCTTGAAATCAGGAAATGCAATGTAAAAGGCGATGCAGTGTTTTTGTTTCATGTTATGTTTTTGCTCAGTGCCCCAAAACAGTCAACGCTGTGTCTGCTATATCGGTGTAGAAATGTGCGACTTAGCTTAAAGGTCCAGTGACCGTTTGCATACCGTAACATTCTTTGTTGGCTTCCCATCCCGTGAAAAATCCCAGTCTCTGTAGACAGCCCATGCTCTGAAAACTGTAATCAAACAAAATGGGGGCAGTCTGTCTCCCAAACAAAGATGCGCACTGCGTGGAGCTTCTATTCTGTGGAAACACTGACGAGAGGGGTGAGCTACAGTACCTCACTGGTGTTTGTTCCTTGATTAAATATAATGTGCGTTACTGCTTTGGACAAAAGTGTCTGCTGAGAAATTTAAATGCAAACATATATGTGATGTAATGCGCAATTGCTGACTGCACCTTTAAATGAATTCCTCTTATTGCTTGCGCAAGATGATATGTAGATATGTTTTTCATTCAATACTTTGACAGATCATATACTTTTTTTTATTATTATTTTTTAATGTTTGTGTTACTAATTTTATTTGTCTTAAAGTAGAAATGGGGAAACTCTAGTAAAAGTGAGGAAACCCTGGTAGTTTGAGTATGGATCATAATATGCACCTTTAGCTACCAAAGCATTTACAACTGCACAGACTACAATAACAAAAAGTTGCTGATCACAAGATTAAGATCAGTTAAATCATTGAAATGTCATGTTTTCTTATAATAAATGTGCTGACATGTGTTCTCTTTCACCCAGCAAATGCATTCATTCTGACTTGAGTACCATGGACACCATGGTAACTCAACTGATGGGACTGGATAAATTAAGGAATATTCACCACTTTACACCACCAGATAGAGCACTGATTCAAGAGCACAGTCTTTGATCCTCATGACTACACAATCCAAACCCTCCTTAAATAAAGTTTGAAACACCAGTATAACACCTATAATCCAATATTTTATAATGGACAACAGCAAATCTGTCCAGGCCATTATCTTTGTAAAAAACACACTCACCCTCACATTTATGTCATTACTTTTCAAGAGGAATGAAACATTCCTTCAATAAGCTGTTTAGGTGTCAACACATTTGGCCACAACTGTATGTTTCAAGAAAAGTAACACAACTTAATGTGCTTGTTTGTCATGCATCTCATACCATTTTATACAGTATGTACTGTACATGTACTGAAGCTATTTTAGCGTTTTCTGTTTTCATGTAAGATGTAATACAAATATGAGCGCAGTCACTATCATCTTCTGCAATGTCTGAACACTTCCTCATTTAAAATTGAGGGTGTCAGCATTTGAGTAGTCAATCTCATAGGGATGTACTGACTTTCGATTGCCAAAGGTTGTTCAGTGACTGGATATGGTTGGAGATGTTCCAATTTTCTCTTTTCTGATTATCAAAGGCATATCCTTACACAGAAACTAGCAGTACAGCATCCTGTGTTCATTTTGGTTCCAGCATATTGTGAGAGAACATGGCATCACTTATATGCTGGAACCAAAATGAACAAGGTTGTGCTCATATATCGAATCAGTGCTCATACTGTATGTCAATGTTGTGAGTTGTTGTTCCTGCTGTAAAAAAAGTTTTTTTCTTTATCCTGGGAGCCAGGCTCGAATCAAACCCCACCCACAAAATCTGTCGTTGGGAAATTCAATCTGGACTTGTTGAGAAGCCTCTATGACAACTTGTGAGGACCAATCCAATTGTCTGGGCAGGTGTTACTGGATACTGTAGATGGGCAACCAATTGAGCATCAGTGCCTAGTCATTCATCCCACCTGAGCATGCTCCGTGTGTGTGTGTGTGTGTGTGTGTGTGTGTGTGTGTGTGTGTGTGTGTGTGTGCCTGTGTCCACGTGTGCGCATATGCGTGTAAAGAAATATACTATTATATAGTATATAGTACAGTCAGTGTCTTCATTCTTGGTGATAATGATGAGGAAAAATCATGAATGTGATTTTGCAATCCCAACTAATGGCCTTCCTTCATGGGCGTAGGCAGAAATCATAAAATGGGTGGGCCTAGAAAAATTCAGGTGGGCCTGAACCCAAAATATGAAAATTCAAATTTGACAAATTATTTTAGAAATGGATTCCAAGTTAAATGATGATCATGCGTCATTAGGCTACATAACATCGCAAGCAACGTTACCACTTCTCACAGCACTGGCAAAGTGTTTTCAATAGCTGAGGGACAGTGGTTGTCATTATATCGTTTATATGGGCCTATTCCGTGCTACCACTTTTAACGCACAACTGAGAAATAGGCGATTGTTATTAATCAGCTATAAGATGCTGCAACCTATCCGAAACGTCTACCAAGCCTTCTCTGGGTCTGTACTAGGCTATATCTTGGGTAGGCTAATAGTTTACAAGCGCTTTTGCACACCTCTTTTGTGGGGACAGGTGCGTTGGAATAGGTTTTAACAAGTTATATACTTAAAAGAGAGAAGAGAGAATCCCGCACACTGGCCATTACGCATGCAAACTTTTATTCACAGTATTCACAACGTTTCCGTCATAGACCTTCCTCAGGTGAATTTATGACCGAAACGTCGTGAATACTGTGAATACAAGTTTGTATGCGTAATGGACAGTGTGCGGGATTCTCTCTTTTAAGTATATCTTGGGTATTGCCATCAATGTTCAAATAAAATATATTTTCCTTTTTCATTTAATTCGCCCAGTTCCCAAACGTTGCTGATACTAATATGCAACTGCATGTTTGTGGACATCGTGCCATTTAGGCTACCTGTGAGATTATTATGTCAGTCAGCTGCACTCTCTCACGTCCTTTACAGCATTGATTCCCAGGGTCGGAGATTTTATTTGAGTCGACCGTATAGTGACAATTTAGGCAATACCTACTTTCTAAATATGATCAGCCGCAGTTGTAACGAAGGGGCATTGAGACCTGCTGCGTCTACTGATTAGCAGGTTAATCAGTGGCGGTTCTAGACTGAATTACTCCCCGGGCGAGATCCCCCCCAGCCCCCCAAAAGTTTTTTTTTTTTTTTTTGAGACGCGAATATTACAACTAACAAATATTCACTATGTACACATAAGTGGCAAAATATAACTAACTTACAATCATGGCAAAAGACATGCTTACAGCACTGCCAAATGAAAATGAGGCAATCTGCGTGGTAGCACACATGACGTGCACACATGACGATTCTCTATAAAAAAAAAAAATACTGTATTGCAATGAACAAAGTAAAGGCAAACAAATGTGGATGCAATATGAGTCTTGAATTGGATACCATACAGGAGTTTGCTAGGATCTCAAAAACATATTATGAACGTGCCTTGCCATAGAGAAACACATGATAACGTTGGATTATGAACATATGCTATTATGCCACACAAAAACATGGGGTAAGTGGAGCTAAATTCAGTTATTATTTTGCTGTCACTTCGTCTCTTGTATGGCCTAGAAGGTTGTATTTGGTATCTGCAGTGCCGGTTCAGACCTCCATGGGGCCCTATAGGCAAAATCCTGCTAAGGGGCCCTCCTTACTAGCTGAACTCTGAGGGCCAAAATATAACCATTTAAAAAAAAAAAAAAAATATATATATATATATATATATATATATATATATATATATATATATATATATATATATATTTAATGTATATTATGTGACATAACAGTGCTCCTAATACAATCATTCCAAAACAGAAATGACTAAATATAATGTTTTTCCCCATAAAGGACCTTCACAGCAAATGTTAATATAATGTATAAATAGGCAATAAAACTACAGTTTTGATACTCAGAAATGTGTGGTTTGACACTTGAAGTTATGCAGTTTCTTTTGTAAGGGTCTAGAGTCTAGACCGTTCTTCACCTGTGTGTCTGCAGTAGGCTAGGCTATACGAGCCAAAGACATAGCTACTGAACTGGCTCCCCTGATTCCCTTCAATATCTTTTCAAACGTATACTATTTTAAACAATAATTGTAATACTTCATATGTCTAATTTACGATATGTATCTATTGCCCATGCGGCACAGCGAATCAAAGTTAATAGGCCTAAAGGCTACTTTGCATATTGCATACGTTCAGTTGTAGGGTATCTAAACCAACTAAAGCTCGACTAAAATATTGTAAACCCATTTATTTAAAATGTATAGTAGCCTATGGGAAGAGTGAAATCACAGATTCGTTTCGACTTGTTCTCGCATGTGTCTGCTGAAAAACTGCTTCATCCCGAGCTGCACGTAAATATGAGCACATTTAAAGAAGCGGGTTTTTTTCTTCTTCTTTTAATGTAGCAGTCGCCGTCAAAATCGGAACATGGGATTATACATTATCACAACTTTGCCATGACTGGGAAAGGCTGGCAAGCAAGCCGCAGACAGATTCACTTCAGATTCAGGGGATTCACTTCCTTGTGTGGTCGACCTAAGCTAGGTCAGCAACACTCGCTGGAGCATCATGTGTAGACATCAAACCATGAGACGAACGCAAGTTTACTCAACTGCTGTTCCGGCTTTCCATTCTCGTTAAGTTTCTTCTTTTTTTCGGATTCACGTTTCACTTGCGTAGTGTGCGTATAGGGAGAACCGGCCCTGGGTATCTGTGGATAGCTCTAGCTCTAGCTCTCCTCTTACATCTGCCATGCGTGCCATATCTTTCTGACTGATTTCTTGAGTAAATCAAACGAGAGTAGCCTAAGCTATATGACATTATTATTTGTTTGTCACTTCGTCTGTTTTATAACACAAAAGGATCGATGTATTTGGTATCAATGGAAAGCTCTGTTTCTCCTCTTTCATTTGATATGCGTGCCATGTCTGTGCGATGCCGGGGCCGTGAGTAATTCAAGCGAGAGTCCCGGAGCGCGAGTGAACGCAGGGCAATATAGACTGTAAAAATAATATACTTTGATTTAACTTCATGATTTTATTTTATTTTCATACTTGATCGTACAGACAAGTGTCTCGTTGGAAAGCCCCGCTTCTGCTCTTTCGTGCAATATAGGTCTCATCTCGCTGCGACTAATAATCGCGGAGCAATGTAACATACAAGAATGGGTGTGTTTTTTGACGCACTTTGCGTCAGTCGGGCTCATAGGGTTAAAGGGATAGTTCGGATTTTAAGACACGAAGTTGTATGGGTTCCCTGTCAGCAACGTAGTGCATCAGCACTGACTTACCCCCGACAGCGTCCTGTGAGCCGAGATCCAGCCGGTTTTTGATCGTTTTTGATGCCGGACTATTTTCTTCAGCAAGTTTCTGGGGTCACGAAAGTAAAGTGTTTTTCTTCTCAAAACCATATGCGTTCAACAGAGTGATATATTTGCACCACAAAAACGTTGTCCAGCTGTCAGTAGCGCGCAGTGATAGGAATCGCGAAAAATAAGTAAGTGATAACGAGGTTTGAATTTTTCCTGGACAACGTTTTTGTGGTGCAAATATATCACTCTGTTGAACGCATATGGTTTTGAGAAGAAAAACACTTTACTTTCGTGACCCCAGAAACTTGCCGGACTACTTTCTTCAGCATCAAAAACGATCTAAAACCGGCTGGATCTCGGCTCACAGGACGCTGTCGGGGGTAAGTCAGTGCTGATGCACTACGTTGCTGACAGGGAACCCATACAACTTCGTGTCTTAAAATCCGAACTATCCCTTTAAGCGCTCGTGCCGCCCCTTACAAGATGCCGCCCCGGGCGACCGCCCGGTTCGCCCGTACCTAAAACCGCCACTGAGGTTAATGAACTGCACTCATAGGACTACAGATATTCGTTTGTTTAGCTTCAAATATCGCTTCGTCCGTCTACTTTTAAATAATATGACGCTGAAGCCCTGGCAGATGCGTGTTTGGTCCTAGCAGCCAGTGGCGCCTGCTCAGCTACGAGTACCGAAAGAATCTCCCTGTGTATATATTCACTCCATGTTGGCCTACCATAACTTCCCAGCTATTTATCTCTTTCTGTAAAATAACTACATGCATTTGTTCAACTTTATGAGCCAGAATAACGTAGCCTACTAGCTGGGCTGTTCGGAACGCACACATTTTGTTTGCGCACGAGCGAGAATGGCAGCGTTTAGTGCATCTAAACACTAATATAAAGCCTATTTTTATTATAATCGTGGGTAAGTGTTGGGGCGCCAGGTAGTGGTAACTACCACATCAGAATATTGCCACAATGTTCCTCTTGTTCATTCACGTCTGAAAGTGCCACACCAGTCAGCGATATAGTTTTGAGTTAGTAAAACGAAAGTTTTTGCGTTTGTTACGCACAGAGTTGGGTGGGCCTGACTGACAGGTGGACGCATAGACATAGAACGCGTTCTATGTCTATGGGTGGACGGGCCCAGGCCCATCCGGGCCCACCCGTGGCTACGCCTATGCCTTCCTTCCTCTTTAACCGTCTTGTTCCTGAAAATACAGGAATAGCTCAACTTTCTAGCTCTGCGTGCAGTATATCAGACAATTTATATCAGGGTGGAACAGGTCTGTTCCCTCTCTCTGCAGTCAAAGTCAATCAAAGGGCCTACAAAATGGAGATGACTGAGGCAATTATTGAGAGAAACGATGATGAAGAAAACACCCAAGATTTGGAAATACACACCAGTAAGACTTTTATATCCAGAATTAGTGAAGAAGCTAATCTTGTAGTAAATAATAAATAACTCCGCTCATTTATTGATGTAGGCCTATTAATGTGGCTAAGTGCTTTCATTGTTAATTGTATATTAGACCAACATTATAGAACATGTTTAAACTGTAACTGTAAGATGATCACAATTGGTTATTTCATATATAATTATGAATTGATTATTACAACTTCTGATCAGAATTTCACAGTTTCAAGTAAAACCTTTATACTTTTATTTGATTGGCAACAGATATGTAGAAGTTTATCTTATCACCTACCTAGCAACTGCCGTGCAACAGCTATGACCCTAGACCACATGTGCATGTCTAGTAGTTGCAGCCAGACCCATATTGTCAGTGAAAGAAAAACGCTAAAGATATCCTATCCAACTCAAACTGGGCGAAATAGAAAACAAATCTGAATTTAATAGAAAAGGACAGCAGCAAGAAAAAGGACTCCAGTCCAAGTGGGAGTATGTCTGTGTCAGAGAGTGCATCGTATACATTACATGTTTTACATTTATGCATTTCGCAGACGCTTTTATCCAAAGCGACTTACATTTGCCATCTATCAATTACATCAAGGCCATTCTCCCCTAGAGCAACTAAGTGGGCACAACGGTGGCAGCCGGGATTCAAACACACAATTTCTAGGCTACTAGCATAATAGCCAGGTTCCTTAACCACTACGCCACCACCGCCCCGCACATCATATAGATGTGAGACAATAGGAAATGTGCCAGCACTGTATGGTACATTATATGTATGGTTTATCCTTAACCCAGGCAGAGACATATTAATCACAATAAACATCATTATTCTACTTCCATCTTTTTGGTCTTAATTTTCACTAATCAAGCAAAAGCAAGGGACACGTTGCATGACCAATCTTGTCCATTCTCAGAATCTCAGTACATGATGTAAGTGAATCATTGGCTCAGTGTGTTTACGATATGCTCTGTATGTCTTCAACAGGACTCAAGCTGGCTACAATGTGTTTTGGGGTGCTATGTGTTATTCTACTAGTTGTCATCATATCATTCAAATCGCACAGCAGCAACAACGCGAGCTATGAGACATTTCAGCAACAAACCCTCGACAACTTGACCCATGAGATAGTCCAATTACAATCCCGCTACAATAACCTGACCATAGACAGAGACCTCGTACAGACACTTTTCTACAACCTGACCCTTCAAAAGTCACAGTTAGAGGACAAATTTAACAACGTGACCAAAGAAAAAGACATCTTACAGACCCTTTACGACTATTTGAACACAGAGAACTCTCAGCTACAGAGCCGTTACAACAACTTGACGAGAGAGAGGGATGAGCTGAGGAGCCAACGTGACGTATTAGGTGAGTAAAAATGTAATGTTTGTCAAAATCTTGTACAAAAAGCTCATGGAAGTGTCCTTAAGCCTGTGCTAGTGTTCCAACGTCTTCTTTACAACTTAATGTCAGGGTAGCATGGCTTCTATATATTAGGCAATAGACACATGCATTATCATTAATGTTGGATGTCTCACATTCATACTTAATGCATCCCTGCCACTGGACATGCAGCCAATGTCATGTGACATTATTCCTTATTAATCCTCTGAAAGTCTCAAAGTGTCAAACATTTCTTAGTGTCAAGGCGCATCAAGGACGGATGGATTCGCAGAAATACAAGTCTCTATAAAATCAGTATTACGAAAAAATCCTGGGGCGAAAGCCGAAAATTTTGTTTGAAAATGGGGACAGATCTGGTGATTGTGAATGATGAAAATGAACAGGTGAGATTGAAAGATATTTTGCTGAGGTTCATAAAAGACATGATCTAGTGTACACATACCTTGATTTTTTTTACTTTTATTTTCATTTAAGAGTATGATTAGTTGACCTCAACATATCAGCGTATTGTATTGCATATACATGTCACTTCACAGCAATTCATAGCACCATACAAGAATCACTGGATTGGTCTTTCGGATACAGAAGAGGAGGGTGTCTGGAGATGGGTGGATGGCACAGTACTGACAAACCCGTAAGTAAACACATCTTTCTTATTTCAACATAGTATTGGTGCTCAACATATTATTCAATGTTGTTTTTCTGGTGGAAGCATGTGTTGGAGTGCTCACTGACAGAGCCTACGTATTTAATCTATAGCTACTGGGCACCTGGTGAACCTAATGATGATGACGTCGAAAAAGAGGGCGGTGAAGACTGTGCAGAAATCTCTTCAGATGCTACAGACTTTTCAAAAGCTTGGAATGACATGCTGTGCTCAACTGCATTTCAATATATTTGTGAGGACCATATTTGAGCATATTAATATCCTCTGAATTGATTCTCTTCCTGACTGTAGTGCATTATAAAAATGTCTTTTGCAAAACACGATGGGGAAAAAGTCACCTTCATTCCTATCTTGCAATGTTAATCCAGCATCCAGTTAAAGCAAAAGTACACATTGGTAATGCTAGACTTGTCTTCGCTGATGACATTGTGTCTGATGTAAATACTGTAGTCCAGGCCATGTAACCTCATCATTACCAAACCACAACCACAGAATACAAAGTGTAAATTTTGCTGTCAATAATACATTTTGTTTGTTTGTTTGCTTGCTTGATTAAAAAATAATAATAATAAAAAAAAAAAAAAGGGGGCAGCCGTGGTGTTCTGGTTAGGGCTTGGGGCTTGTAACCGGAGGGTTGCCAGTTCGATCCCCGACCAGTCCACCACGGCTGAAGTGCCCTTGAGCAAGGCACCTAACCCCTCACTGCTCCCCGAGCGCCGCTGGTTGGGCAGGCAGCTCACTGCTCTGGGTTGTGTGATTCACCTCAATGTGTGTTCACTGTGTGCTGTGTGTTCACTAATTCGGCTAAATTGGGTTAAATCACGGGATCAAAAAAGTATATATTCTATTCTATTCTATTTTTGCTTCACTGCAATAATCAAATAGCCTATTTTTCATAATCAGTGTGTTCATATAGCCAGCTAATGTACTTGTCAATATTTTTTTTACCACGATCATCATGTGTAGGCCCATGTTATTTTGGTATTGATAGTTGATAGACAGGGCATACTGTAAATAGATTATCTGTTAATGCTCATGAGGTTTTACACGAGCATTTAGAGCCGTGATGTGTCAAAGATGAAAAGTCCCACTGTGAGAGCTTTTGGAGTTAAAAAAGAAAGTTAAGAGTTTGGGAAGTGCAGTGTGTGCTGTGTCCATTCCATTGCAATGTCAACAAACCATCGATAAAAACATAGACAAATTAAAAATGTGTCATGAATTTATAATTATCTATAAAACTATAAGTGTGTGTGTGTGTGTGTGCGTGCGTGCGTGCGTGCGTGCGTGCGTTTCTGTATAGTTGTGTGTGCATATAACATAATAGAGGCCATAGTGGGGTAACATCTGTTGCTGAAACAGAAGTGAAGGGTCAACACAACACTGGACACAACACTCATGTGGAAGGGCCACATGAAACTTGAAACTAACTCTCGTGAGGTAGCCTACCTGGTTGTGGAGACCTTCTGCCATTGGTTGACATGGAGGACCCTCTTGGACCGTCTTGAGTTCTCATCATCCAAAACAAGAGCATCACTCCTCAGAAGAAAGAAGGGGTCAGCTCTCAACTGCTGCTCTATAGGCCAGTCAATCTAGCTCAAAAAAGGGCCAAAAATGAAACTGCAGTAGTAATGGTTCATACTTTTTATTGATCCTTAAACCCTCCTACATCACATATTAAAAATCGACCCATTTATATTTAGTGGAACACACTTTTTTTTCAAGGTCAAAGGTAGCAATTTCCAATGCATTTTGCCATTGGGATTTACTACAGGTGAAATGGGTAAAATGTTAAACACACACACACACACACACACACACACACACACACACACTTATAGTTTTTTGCATGCCAAGTCACATAAGGAAGATATTGACCTTTAGGCTGCGTTTAGACTGCAGATCGGATAGGCTCAATTCCAATTTTGTGCTCATATCCGATTTTTATTGAATGTTTACATCTACTTACGCCAGTGACCCAAAATCCGATCATGTGTGTTTACATGCCAGACACTAGAAATGGCCCGCATGCGCATGAGCTAAAAGTTTCTCACTTCAAACTAGCTTTACACAAAGACTTGAGAGCTATGAAACTTGACCAGAACATAGTTATACATCTCTACTCCATGAAAGTTGAAACAGAATGTAAAAAAATATGTTGTAGCCTAGTTTGTTAATAACTTAACTTAACAGTGACATATAAGCCTACCTTAATTGTTACAACCTAGACGCAGCCATAAAAAAGTGTGGTACAGTTGTAACAGTACAGTGTCATGGTTATAACAGTGCTAAAATCGTGAATCCTATAACATATTTTAACACAAAACACTGCTAGATTAAACAAAGAACATCTGTTTTCATAAATAATCAACAAAAAAAGTCCAAATGTATGACTGTTAAAGCTAATTATTGTATGAGTGATTAGCCATTGCTGACTATGATACGGTATTATGCTAGCTCACAATAACCTTTAATAGGCTTATTTTGGTCATATCTGTTCAGTTGGCCGTGCCAATATTATTATAAATCATGAAGAGACCACAACGTGTGTATCCAGTTGGTATCGGTGTCCCTTTTATTAAGTGACCCCGCCTTCCAGTCCCCAGGTTACATAACAAAGGTTCCCCCTCAGTAACCATAACACTACATCCCCCTTTCTGACTAGGGGGGTATTCCATCAACCTCGCTAAACAAGGCGGCGCTCAACAGAAATAGCCTGGCTTGAACTAGTGTAGACTTCCACTTGAAGCTAAAGCCGTTCCATTAACTCAAGTTAGCTGCATCTTGCCCTCGTTTATTCAAACGAGGCTAAAATCAGCTTCATGTCTGCTCGTGCACGAGGTAGAAAAGTAGACCAAAACCATAGATTGACGAAAAGACGATACATGTCGTAAAATTAAGGCAAACTAGAAGATTTCAGTTCGATTTACAAGCGCCATCTACAGGATTTTCATCGGAAGTAATCAAATTGAACACGAGAGAAAAAAATAGATAGGCCTACAGTAGTTGCCTAAAAAGGGGAATAACGAAATCGTAGGCTTACTGTAAATCGCTAAACAGTAATTATGATGGTTTGAATTGGGACTTTGATTGTCTTCACTCTGAACAAAACGAGTGAATAAGTAGCCTAGGCTATTTAAACTCAAAACAACTTTGGCAGCTATTCAACATTAAAGATAACCTACGTTCTATTAAAAGGGTTCACTCTAAAATATTTTTTCGGTGGTCATAAAATAAATTAGTATTGTCCTGGGAGTATTGGGAGAAAACCTATTGTCTCCCATAAGCATTAGTTCTGCCAAAGTGTTTGTGATAGGCCTATATACTGTAATTATCTGAAATGCAATATTGGCTTTCAATATGTCATTTCATATTTAATTTGTGTAAAACAGTTGGTTTGATATCTGAACTATAGGCCTAATCAATAGACTATATGAAGCGGTTTTAATTATTATAGCCTTTACAGAATTAGGCAGGCTGGCTTGCCTCATCGTATAGCCCACTGACAGCCTGCGTATACTGTCACTGAACAAGCTACTGTACATGACCCTTTATCAATAGTGATGCCTTTCATTAAAGAGTATAACTAAACATAGCAATATTAATGTGTTAACATAGCCTATGTAAATTCATCGCATGGGAACCGAACCCGAGAACACGCAAAACATATCACGGCTGATATCCTGTCATGCTGCGCATGACACCACGAAAGTTGTAGTTTGTGCAGAGCCGCAAGATTCCTTGGACCACACACAGATCAAGTTCAAACAATGTAAGTTGCATAATTTTCAGAAATTCTTTGAAACTTGCGAATAGGTAGCCTTAATCAATGCTTGCAACACTGTCGGAAAAAAGTTTCTCCTTCTATTTTTTAAGTTGTAGGCTACAGGTGACGAAAGCACAGGTTGACGGAACCAATGGTTTGGGACTCGTTTTCCGACTGGTGTTTTTTTTTTGCAACACAGATTAATGTAGCTCGGCAGTTAGCCTGCCACCGACCAGGTTAGTTTAGAAGCATATGTTACCCCAGCAACTCAGCTGAGATTCCTGTTAGCGGGAGTAATGGAACTGAACTCTCTCTAAAATTAGCGAGGCTTATCAAAGTTAGCCGCGATTTACGGTTAGTTCGCTTGATGGAATACCCCCTAGGTGATGCTGTTCATGAGAAGACAGAATAAACATAAAATTCTTACTGATGGAGATACTGATACTAAGAATCTTAACAAAAAGTTATTCACTTCATCTGACTGTTTTACCTTAAATCATTACTCAAACATAAACCATTTAAATTGCATTAAATTCCATCTATCTCATTTAAGTAACCTTTTCACTGAAAATGCTCATAACCTACTGCTTATAACCAGTATTGGGTAACATCTATTACAAATGTCAAAATGTATGACCGTAACAGTTAACATTCTTTAACTCATTTTGTAAACCCATAAATCTCAAATAAAGTTTCAGGTTAAACTGTTAACTCATTCAACCTTAACAAGTGATTACATAAACACTTTTCAACAGATATCTTCATTTCTTTTTTTTTTCTTTTCAAACCTCCAGTCTATTTGCAAACATAGTCCTTCAGGTACACTGGAGGTGCCCTCACTCTGGTGGCTACACTTCTTCCTGTGGGAAGTGTCTGCTGACCGGAATCACTCCCGGCTGCTGGTGAGGCAGGCGTGTGCGCGCCGGCCGGTGCATCTTCTCCCTGTGTCTCTGGCTGTAGGATGGTGGGAGATGGTGGCGCTGTAGGGGTGCGTGAGAGATGGTACCTGTTCCGTCGCAGCGTGCCCCTCGGTGTCTCGACTATGTAGGACCGTGGCTTGCCTGCATGAGACACCACAGTGCCCCTCTCCAGGATGTCTTTGACCCAGACATGGTCACCTTCCTGCAGTACCGGCATGTCGTGTGCTCTGTGACGACGATCGTAGTTCTCCTTCTGTTTCTTTTTGTACCTGAGTTCGTTTTTTCTCAGATTGTCCATGTCAGTCCAGCCTGGTTCAAGCTGGGATGGGATGACAGGGACAGGCGTTCTGATTTTTCTCCCCATGAGGAGCTCGGCTGGACTGTGTCCATTGGCAAGAGGAGCAGCACGGTAGGCCATGAGAGCAAGGTAAGGATCCCTCGCTTTCTTTAGAAGTGCTTTGATTGTTCTTACGGCCCGCTCCGCCTCGCCATTGCTCTGAGGGAAGTGGGGACTAGACGTCACGTGGTCGAAGCCCCACTCCTGTGCGAATCTCCTGAAGTGCTCAGAGTTAAATTGCGGCCCGTTATCGCTGCGGACCACGTCTGCTATGCCATGACGAGCGAAAATGGATTTGAAGTGCTCGATCACGGCCTCAGATGTGGTGTGTGTAAGTTTGGCAACTTCAAAAAATCTTGAAAAATAATCAACAACGACTAAGTAATGTTTGTTACTATCAGTCTGAAACAGGTCTGCACCTACAGTAGACCATGGTCTTACCGGAAAGTCTGTGGGTTGCAGCGTTTCTCTGAAGTTGACTCTCTCACGGATGCATGTGTCGCACTCCTCAACCATTTTTGTCAGTGCTTTGTTGAGGCCTGGCCACCAAACTGACTGCTTAGCCCTCTCCCTACATTTTGTGAGTCCCAGGTGGCCCTCGTGCAGTTTCTGTAGTATGTCATCTCTAAGTGACGCTGGGATTACTATTCTACAGCCGTAGAGTAGCAGACCGTTGTGAACTGTCAGCTCACCTGAGTAAGGCAGATAGGCCTGGAATGCTGGCTGGATGGAGAATTTATTCGGCCAGCCCTCCTGGCAGTATGTTTTCAGTGTGTGGAGAAGAGTGTCTTTGTCTTGATGTGCCTGAATTTCTTTCAGTCTCTTTTCTGTTGCAGGCAGGTTTGCAATCACAGAGTTCACATACAAATTCACCTCTTCCTCCTGCAGTCCATCAGCTGTGCTACGGACTGGTGCTCTGGATAGCACATCGGCGGTGGCAATGCTCTTGCCTGGCACATGTGAGATGGTGTAAGAGAATCTCATGAGCCGCATACGCAGGCGTTGTATGCGGGGTGGCAGTTCGTCCAGACTCTTTGAGCCTAGCAAGGGGACTAATGGTTTGTGATCAGTCTCTACATGGAATTCTTTTCCAATCAGGAACTCGGCGAACCTCTCGCAGGCCCACGTCGTAGCCAAGGCTTCCTTTTCAATTTGAGCGTACCGCTGCTCGGTGTTGCTCAGCGCTCTTGAAGCGTACGCTACTGGCTTCCAGTCTGATCCTGCTTTTCGCTGTAGAAGTACGGCCCCCATGCCGTAGGACGATGAATCTGCTGAGACGAGTGTCTCTGCATTTGGGTCATATAGGGCGAGACCCGGTGGTGTTGTCAGCTCTTCTTTGATTTTGTCAAAGGCTTGTTGCTGTTGGGGCCCCCAGGCCCACATGTTGGATTTCCTCAACAGGTCTCGTAGAGGACGCGTCTTCTCGGCTAGATGAGGCAGGAATTTACCTAGGTGATTGGTCATCCCCAGGAAGCGCCTGACCTCACTGACGTTGCTGGGCTCTGTCATGGCTTTGACAGCGCTCACCTTGTCGGGGTCGGCGCTGACCCCAGTGGCCTCAATGACTTGCCCCAGGAACTTTATCCTGCTCTTTGAGAACTCACACTTGTCATTGAGAGTCACTCCAGCCTCCTGCAGTCGTGTCAATGCCTTCCTCAGCCTGTCGTCGTGCTCGGTCTGCGTCGCTCCCCAGATGAGCACGTCGTCCATCTGGCACAGAACCCCTTCCAGTCCTTCCAGGATGCGCGACATGCGCTTTTGGAAGTGTTCTGGGGCAGACGAGATTCCGAAACACATGCGATTGTAGCAATACCGCCCATACGGTGTGATGAACGTGGTGAGGAGAGAGGAGTCTTTGGAGAGTGGAATCTGCCAGAATCCTGATTTGGCATCAAGTTTTGAGAAAACCTTGGCGCCTGCCAGCTGTCCTAATGTGTGCTCGACGGACGGCAAGGGATGCTTCTCCCTCATCACTGACTTGTTAAGCTCTGTGAGGTCTGTGCAGATTCTGACCTTTCCTGTGCTCTTGGGCACCACGACCATAGGTGCACACCATGCTGTTGGCTCCTCCACCTTCGATATCACTCCTTGCTGCTCCATACAACTCAGCTCCTCCTTGACCTTTGGCATGAGAGGGAGCGATATGCGGCGTGGTGTGGAGAGGGAAAAAGGCTTTGCACCCGGCTTGAGTACAATGGTGTACTCCCCCTCCATTTTACCTAGCCCTGAAAAGAGCTTTGGAAACTCACTTTTCACAGTCTCTGTGCTGTCTAGGCTGATGTTGTTCACTCTGGCGACCAGCTGTAGCGACATGGCAGCTGATCCGCTGAGAAGTGGTGTGCGCAGTCCTTCCACGACGTACACCTCCTCGCGTGTGCTGTGCTTGCTGTTGCTGATGGTAGCTGTGAATTTTCCTTTCAGCTTTAACGGTAACCCTCCTGGTCCGTAGAGGATCTTTTTTGCTTTGGCCAGCTTGCTGAACTGACCCTGGACGTACAATTGTTCTGGAACTGCTGTAACGTCCGCTCCAGTGTCTATTTTAAACACTGTTTTGTGACTGTCCACTTTCACTTCAGTGATCCATGGATTGGCCCCTGTGCTCTCGGACACAGAGCCTAGGAACGCGACATCCTCATCGCTGTTCTCATCGTACTCAGCCACTGCTGCAACATTCACTGCTTGTCTCTTTTTTGTTTTGCACACTCGAGCGTAATGCCCTTCCTTTTTACATTGGTTGCACACAGCGTCTCTCGCTGGACATTGTTGTGGATGATGCCCGCGAGTGTCTCCACATCTCATGCACTGTGCATTTTTTCCCTGACCGTGCCCGGTCTTCTGAAATGGCGGTTTAGTCATTTGTTGCTTCTTCCTGAAGCCCGTGGCGCAGGCACCGCGCGCTTGCACACTGTCCACCTGCGTGTTGCATGCATCTGCTTTAAAGTTCGTATTCAGCATTGCAAGCTGCTTTTTGACACTTTCGCTTTGGCGTGCCTTATCAATCGCACTGTCCATTGTTAATTTAGAGTCCAATTGCAAATGCTCTGACAACTTTTTGTCTCTCAGTCCCACAACAAGACGATCTCTCACCATTTCGTCGTGCAGAACACCGTAGCCACAGTGCTCTGCTAGGCAATGCAATGCAGTGTAAAAACTGTCTACAGACTCGCCAACTTCTTGAATTCGCATGTTGAATCGCGCTCTTTCAATTATCACATTCCTGCGAGCAGTGAAATGTCCGTCCAGTTTATCAATAACTGTGTCGTACTTTATTGAGTCGGCTGGCGTTAGGTGCAGGGAAAGTAAAACATCCTCTGCTTCTTCCCCCATCGAATATATCAATGCATTCACCTGATTCACCTCATCTTCTTCCTCGAGTCCAGAAGCGATGCGGAATCTTTCGAATCTTTTGATCCATTTCGTCCACTCTTCGGGCTTGAACGTGAACTTCTCCGGTGGAGATACTCGGTAGTTAGCCATGCCGCCGCCGTTTCGGGTATGCTAACGCTTAGCACAGACTTGATCTCGTCGTAGCGATCGACTCGCGTTCAAACTTAAGATCACTCAGCACGCTCTACCTCTCTAAAACACTGGTACACTAAACTTATTAAACATTATAAACGTCCGACTTGACTTCTGACACCATGTTCAGTTGGCCGTGCCAATATTATTATAAATCATGAAGAGACCACAACGTGTGTATCCAGTTGGTATCGGTGTCCCTTTTATTAAGTGACCCCGCCTTCCAGTCCCCAGGTTACATAACAAAGGTTCCCCCTCAGTAACCATAACACTACAATATCGACTTGATAAAACCTGTTAATATAGTTGATGAACTGCTTATTTCTTACATGTCTGAAGCATTTGGTCCAACACTGATATTTGAAGTTGCTGTGTGTTAACTTTAATTGGGTGTGATCGCGGCACATAAACATAATCCATAACTTTTTTTTAAGTAGGCTAGGCTAAAACGGGTCTCATTTAAACATCACATTTCAGAAAACTTACAATACAAAAAATCTTTGCCTTAATGTGAGTAAACAACTGTGAAAGTTAAGTTGATATAGTTTAACATTTTACCCATTTCACCTGTAGTAGGCTAAATCCCAATGGCAAAATGCATTGGAAACTGCTACCTTTGACCTTGAAAAAAAGTATGTTCCACTAAACATAAATCGGTAGATTTTTAATATATTAATTGGATATACAGGGATCACAAAAAACATGCAATGTTGTGCCTTCTGAAAAAACAGAAGGCACAACACCCGCCACAGTAACTGCTACCATACCTGTCTGTTTGAAGAGACCGTGTTGTTTGAAGACATCACACAGGTGTTCTCGATACAAGCTAATGCGCAGGACAAGAATCTCAGAGCCCAACACATTCTCTGGTGCTGAGTGTTTGACTACTGCTGCGTCCTGATCCTGAGCTGCTGTTAAGCGCCAAAATCAACAGTAAGATTTTGTTAATTACGAGATTTGCATCGTAGAAATGTTTGAAATAGCACACATTGTATGTCATACTAACGCTAGTTTGAGCACGAACCTGGCAAGGTTATAGCAAACTTAGCTAACTAGTTAGCTCCTACTTTTGCTTTAGCTGAAGTTGGCTAACCATGCTGACTGAATTCGTTCCATATTTAACGTCAACTAAGGTTAGGTCATGCGTTGAGGATGTCTGTTCTCTTATCAGCGAATTTGATTGATTCAGTTGTGTTAACATTAGGTTATGGGAAGCAGGTTGTGCGTGTATCAATTAACTAACCTTAACGTTAAGACGGTTATTCATTGGTTGAATCGTTATAGGGATGAGACTGTAAGATGAGCTCGCACAACTGTATGCTCATTTGCTGAAATGTATGCTCTATGTGACTTAAGAGATCGGACAGCACTTTGCTTATTGATACTTTTTTCTTTTTTTTTTTTTAACTGTGAATAAATCACAATAGAGAACCATCGCAAACGAAAAGGTAGCGCAATATCAGTGTTCAGAAATGGCCTCTGGTTTTGGAGCGACCTGTAGCCCAGGGACACCTTACAGGAGCCACGACGTACAACCAGATGAAGATGCTTGTGGTAAGATTGTTGAGTGAACACATCGCTATATTGCTGATTATGTTGTATATACTGATTATTATTATTAGGAATGTATACATCATACACATACATGTAAATTAAAAAGTTGTTCATATGTTTATGTTCACTGTAGAGGGTGATGCCTTGGACCCAGACAGGCTGGTGAAGTGCCCTTATGACCCTAACCACATGATCCGTCAGAGTCGATTTCCATATCACGTTCTCAAGTGCAAAAAGGTTGGATTGATGGTTGTATTGGCCATCTGCATACATTTTCCATGTTGACATTAATTGCAAATGATCAGAATCAAGGGGTTATTGGCGGTTATTGCACTGTGGTTTTCCCTATGCTCTGTGACAGTTGGAAGATGTTCATCACAGCAACTGCCAGGGGAAAGAAGCTGTCTTTGTGTTGGCTGGTTTTGGCAAACAATGCCCTGTTGCGCCTAGAGGGAAGGAATCTGAACAGTTTGTGTCCAGGATGTAAGGGGTCAGCATAAATGTTTGTTGCCTGTTTCCTGATCCTGGAGCGGTTCAGGTCATGGGTGGAGGGGAGGTCAGCACCAATGATCCTCTCTGCAGCCCTCATTGTCCGTTGTAGTCTTGTTCCCTTCGGTGGCCGAACCGAACCAGACAGTGAAAAGACAAAAGGGCTTAAGGCGCTCAGGAATCTATGAATTAGTACTCAGGTGCCGTTCTACATGCCCTGATGAAGGCCAATATGGCCGCAACGCATAGGCCCATGTGCTTTTAAAACTACTTGCCATGAACCATTAAAGGCTTTTTGTATTTTACAGACAGTGATGGAAGTGCAGAGGACAGGTTGAATGATGGCTGAGTAGAAAATGATCAATAGTTCCTTTGGCAAGTTATACTTTCTGAGCGCTAGTACTTCTGGACCTTGTTTTTGATATACTGTAACACTCCCCAGCTTAACCTGCTGCTGATTTGATGATTTATGACACCATGATAGTCGTATAGGATTTTTAATCTAGATACTTTCAATAAGGAGTTTGGGCTGTATTTTGCAGTAAAGTACAGATACGCCAGCAGTAGGAGCAAGAGCTGCTGTTAGTTGGTGGTGTGCAACACTGTTTTTTACAATTGCTATTAGAATGTAGACCTAAAGCAAGCTTGTATGGGCTCTGAGCACTGTCTTAATTGAAGTCGGCAAACCATCCTGTTTGTTGACAACACTGTCAACAAGCACCCAACAAGGATTATAAAATCGAAGGGGCAAAAAAAGATGATTAGTGCTGCAACAGCTCATTAGACAAGAAATAATGGCCCACTAATATAATAGTTGATCTTAAAAACGGACTATATAATTGATGCATTTTCGCCACCTACTGGCAAATGCATAGAACACAACAATCCTATTGTTTGTGTCGTAGATGTGGAAAGCTAGATACCGCATTGGGCTCCAAAACGTATGTAAATAGCGCCACCGTCATGGTGGGGGCCACAATCTCTGGGGGCCAAGGGAAAAACATGTCTCTGATTGGAAATCACACAGATGTCTCTGTGTTGCCCAGAGACAGTGAGGTATTTCCTCTCAGCAATATGGTCGCCGTGTTCCACCTAATAGAACTTGACAATGTGTTATCCAGCTCTCTAATATCTATGGTTTGTGTACCCTGTAGCTTCCTTTGGTTGTTTTACAATGGATGCTGCTGCATGGATAAGGCGAATGTGAAGCTGCCAAAGGGATGGGGTGAGAGATTATTTCTATTGAGGTGGGATGATTCACATTTTATCCACTTGTGTGTGTTGAATGTAGAACCATCCAGAATTGACAAGTGAACTGAAATGCTGTCCCTACAATGCACGACATATGGTGATGAAGGAGGAACTGTCTAAACATATGGCCACCTGTGTTGATCGGAAAATGCAGGAAAACGGTATGGTCTCCTTCATTTGCTATGTGGGGTCTCTCTCTAAACACTTTTGTTTGTGTCTGGAATGAAGTTCTGAAATGTGAGTAATTGAGGTTCATTCTCTTTTCCTCCACTAGAAAGGGCTGGAAAATCAGATGTGCTAAAAAAATATGATGTACCAGTCAACACCATGACTTTCCCCACCAGCGAGGACTGGGAAAATGGTGAGTGAATATATAATGAAATATATAATGTAGCTTTTTTACATTGGGTTCTGCCACTCACTTTTATGTCGCTTAATTTTGCCTACTACTACTAATCAACAGAGGAAGAGACTAGCACAACCCTGTTTGTGTGGGGGGTGACTTCTCAGATCCGCCCCAGCCCCAGGTACGTTTATCGGATAACCATTGCTGGGGGTCTTTCTGGCTGTTGTGGATGTTTTGTATCAGTGATGGATGATGTTTCCAAGTGTTCTTTAGCATCTAGACAGGCGTCCATATGTGCACTGTTTGTGTTGAATTTAGTTGATTTTTTATCATTTGTATGTCTAGTATTCTTCTCTGTCCCCACTCTTGGTTACAGCCAGGGTATGATGGTTATTTGCAGTATGTTTCAGATTGAAGTAATAATGCTTTGTCCATATTCTCTTTTGCAGTCCGCAAGTCACAAACAACCTGATTCCTGGACTCAGAACTCCACATGTTCTCCCATGGAAATCCCATGGCTACTAGAAGTTGTTACTGTTGGTCAACAAATCTGTTTTTAAAAGATGACTTGAGTAAAGATGTTTCTAAAATGAATCAATATTGCAAGCTGATTTTCATATATGGTTTAGAGTCCCCCTCCTTAAAATAACATTTCCAGAATCACTTTGATGCCACATAAACTCTTCATAGGGCAAATGACACTTCTGCCACACTCTGAGCAGAATGATTCCTAAATTCTCCTAGACTAGATTTTCAATCAAAATGCCGATAAAAGCTACCATTTCATAGCTAGAGGTTATGATGTTATATGGTTACAGTATATTCACTGCACAGATGCTGCATGAACGCAGTTAGATTATGATGAATGGTGTTAAAGTAGTGTAGTAGTTAGGAAGCTGGACTAGCCACATAGTTAGCAACTATAAATAGAACACCTGTTGGAACCTATGAAACACCTGTTATCTTACTGTGTCTCAATTTAAAATGGCAGATAAAGGGGTCTATTGATCTACTTCAACACACAGCTTCACAAGACTTGGTGCGAGAACTCTGTTGTGTTTGAAAGTCACATTAAGTGACCTACAGCACTGAAATGTGGTCAGTTTAGAGATGCTTATTATAGGAAAACAAATAAAAAAAAATACAATATTGTAGATCCTGTCTGAGTTTTCCAGTGAGTTCAAGCTTTTGATTATAGGCCAAGCTAGCTGGGAATGGTGACCTCTGAAGCAGGCGTTGTGCAATTTCAAAATGTGAATAAAATTGATATGGCTTGGGGGGACGCTGTGGCGTAGCAGGCTACAGCGCCTGTACCATGCATGTAGCCTACGAGTCCGAGTGCCCACGGGGTCCCAGGTTCAATTCCAGCCTGCAGTCATGTCCTGATCCCACTCCATCTCTCTCTCCTACTTACTTCCTGTCTACTCTTCACTGTCCTGTAACAATAAAAGGCAAAAAGGCCAAACAATATACTTATAGGCCTATATTATATATATATATATATATATATATATATATATATATACACAGCTTGTTGCTATATGCAGTCACTTAAAGTCATGGGGTTCAATTCCCAGCTTTCACTGCTGTGCCCTTGAGAAATGCAATGCCCTTCAATGTAATTCAATACAATACAATATAAATCATTTGCAATACAGTACAAGACAAAACCAATAATTAACATTAATAAATATTTTAACGACCATAGTAATATCTATGGGATTAATCATTTCACATGTTTACGTTAACCAAGATGTTTTTGAGCTGTTTAGTTTTTTTCCCTGTGCATTTTATTAAGAAATGTTATGTACATGTAAACTCTCAAAAACTAGGAAATGGGGACTCTTTTTATTTACTCGTTTGAATTTAAAAAATCCCAAAAATAATCACATTCACCAGCATAAAAGATAATTTCATCTGTAGACAGTACTGGTCCTGATCTGGTTAATGTTTCAAAGTTGCTCCGGGCACTGTGGCTCTTGTAATATGACACGCAAGTTAGTTTGGATATAAGTGTCTGCTAAATTAAATAATGTACACTGTTTTGAGTTATGGTGCTTGTTGCAAGGATAGATAGATTGGTAAAGTAATTTACGAGAAACGCCACGGAAAAGCACGATGCGCAACATTTGTCCTTACATAATTTCCGTACATGCTGCAAACTTCCCTGAAGACCTGCATCGCAGAGGAGAAGCAACGCTCGTTTTAGACATTCTCTTGAAGAGGTATAGTGTATCGGTGTCATTGACGATTTTACTAATTAGGTGATTAAATGGTCTTACTTTAATCTTTTCCAAAGAATTGCATTTTGCATTGCAGAAACAAGTGAACTCGCATAAGACTGTTGAGAGTGCGCGTGCGTCTGTGCATTGCAAGGTAATGTAACTCCTTAAACTGGATTTCGCTGCTCTTAGTGCTATGTATAAGGTAAAATGTATTTTCTGTTGAGGTTACGGAAATGTCTGTATTAAGCTAACCAACTAACAGTAGATAATGATGTACAAGTTACCATACTAACTTTACAGTAAAGATGAATCATTTACATGGCACGTGAAAGTCTCAGCTTGGTTTTTAACTTAACGCTGCTAACATTGAAGGTGCTGCTAAGTGTGGAGACACGAGGCTGTATTGGACGAAGCTGTGCTTACTTATTAGGTAAGTCCTTGCAGTGAATTATTTACTAAAGTATTCGGACACTTTGAAAACAGTAAAACTTTACTTTTGCTTGATGTTTGCAAATCAAAGGTAGAATGGCCGCTGGTTTTGGAGCAACTTGCAGCCCAGCGCCACCCCACCTTATTAGCTTTAGCAGCGCTCAGTCGGAGGAGGAGGCTAATGGTAAGTCTTTAGAGTTTTAGTTTGGAGTATAATTCCCACACGTAATGTTGATTGTGTGTTTTCTGACCGCTTGTCCACTATTACGGGGATGGGGATAAATCCTGTATGTGAATATTTATTTTCATGTTCATTCTAGGGGATGACATTTGGAATCCAGATAGGCTAGTAAAGTGCCCCTACGACCCCAACCACATGATTCGCCAGTGTCGCTTTCCTTACCACATATTGAAATGCAAAAAGGTTGGAATGATTGAATTTACGACTGGTGTTTTTTTTCCATCAACGTGTACTTAATTTGTTGAAGTTGCCCTTCATTGCAAAATGTTAAGATTTATGGCAAACATTCAAGGATTTCAATGTGGAATCTTCTCAGCAAAGTAATTACTGGATATGCCAGTCTGCCTTCTGTGCTTACCATTAGCAGTTACAATGTAGACCTAAAGCAAGCTTGCAAAGGGCATATCTTTTATCTGCTTGAGTGTGATTTTAATTATTTCTTCATGTCTTTAAATCCTGCAATCCATTTAACCATGTTGATATAGAACCACCCGGAAATGGAGAGCGAGTTGAAGACATGCCCTTACAATGCGCGGCACATCATTCTTAAGGATGAGCTATCTAAACACATGGCTGTCTGTGTTGATCGGCAATCGGTGATCGATGGTAAAGTCTCCTTCAGCTGTGTAATGATAGAGAGAGAGAGAGAGAGAGAGAGAGAGAGAGAGTGTGTGTGTGTTTAATTGATTTGTTGATAATTTGTCAGAGGTTTATTTGCCAGAGAGTATATTTTTCCCCAACAGAACTGGGAGGTAATTCCGAGGTGCAAAAGAAATACTCAATACCGGTCAATACAACCGCTTTTCCGACCAGTGAAGACTGGGACAAAGGTGAGTCAGGAATCTGTAGTTGAAGTTCAGACTTTTAACATTGTTATTCTGTCTTGAAAGAAAAACGCAAATCTGAAGTCACTTTGTCTGGTCTAACTTGTTGACGTCTGACCTACAGAGGTGGAGACTGCCATTGCGTCTCCGTTTGTGTGGGGAGTGACATCTCAGATCAGCCACAGGTCAGTTTGCCAAGTGAGCTCGCCGGGGTCTTCCTGGCTTTTTTTGGGTGTGTGAGATTCATGAGGAGATAAAATGTTTTTTTTTATTCAGGGAAGGATGAAATGTTGATATTTGAATTTGGTCCTTAGCTGAGAGCCTCTGTACATGCAAGCTTAATGGAAGAAGCAGAGGTTTTTTGTCATGTTTACATGGATTGAATGTATAAACTCAGGTTTAAACTTGGGTAACACCAAGCTTGATGTTGTTAGCAACATTACATCTCTAATGATGGCTCCAATATCTCCTCATATTCTTAACCCATTAGTCTTTTCCTTCAGAGAAGGGAGGGTGACGTCGAGGTGTCAAAATGTCGTACCTGGGAGCTAGTCAGACTATAGAGTCTATGGGTGCGTTTCATGCAGCGTTTATACGTCCTCCCTCGCTCCTCGATGCCTCAATCCTCACTGATCTACATAAAGAATGATGGGGGGGGAAACAATGGGATAGTCTATCCAGTGTTAGTTATAGATCAGTGGGAACGCCCCTCGAGGATCGAGGATCGAGCATCGAGGATCGAGGAGGCATGATGAGAGGCACCCTATAACCCCTTCCTATATTCTCTTCTGCAGCCCGGAAGTCATAAACAATCTGGCTCCTGGACTTCGCACCCCACACGTGCTCCCGTGGAAATAATCAACATATGTTGTCTTGTGAACTGAGACCTGCAGACGTGGTCTGGAGTAACAGGTGCATGATCGTCCGCTATTTTCTTTTATTAGATGCTAGAGTATAAAAAAGACCACAAGGTGACATGTATCTACTCTGGATCTTATCAGCCTTCTTTTTCAAGGGGAGTTTCAAGAAATTCAGGGACAATTTGTTTATTCTGAATGGTTATTCTGAATTAGGTAATAATGTTAATGTCCGCTTTTGTTTTAATCTTAATTAGGTGCCTTGATATTTAGTGTTTTTTCCTTGAAGTTACGTTCAAAAGACACATGGGCCTAGTTAAAACTTCTGTGAGCTTTTAGGGTGAATTGTTGATTGTTGACACTGTGTAAATGTTAAAAACCAGGCCCACGTGGTTAAAAAACCATGTATCCACCACCACCCCTTCCCCAAAAGAATAAATCATTTATTGAACAAGATTGGTCTTGTATATTTATGGGTGAATGCAAATCAAAAACTCAGTGGTCCTTGGTAGTGTCAATAAATAAGACCTCTGACTTGATCAAATAGCTTAGTTAGATTATAGTGACCTTTAGGCTGTGTCCAGAAGTCAAGCGTGCACGCTGGATAGTACCTTCTTTCCAGTAGCAGTCTTCCAGTAGCTTGCTCCTCAGTATGCCTCCCTACCTACATTTGGACAGCACTAACTAGTTGGCGTCACGGTCACCTGACTTGGGGAGGGGGGTGTGTTGCATGACGTGTGGAGCTTGACCTGCACTGCGCAATGGATTATGGGATATCTGAGGGCAAAAAAGATGCATCGATGCACGCTTGGAAATCACACCAAACGAAGTACCCAACTAGTGAGGGCGCTTGACTTTCGGACAATTTTCCACCAATTTTCCACCTAGGTGGACAATTAAAGACTTATTCTTATTCTTATTCTTATTCTGACGTAACTTCCGGAAAATGCACACTGCCCAGCGTGTGTACTGATGTTTCAGACACAGCCATAGAAGTGCTCAGAGACTGAAGTTGACCGGTTAGTGTCATACAAAACTTATCTCTACAACTACAGTATGTATGAAGTGAAATGCTGTTTGAGTACTAAAATGGTGTCTCTTATTGAGCCAATCACCCAGGCCAAATATGGTCAATTTCACGTCTCAATTTGTAACCATGTAGTAATAAAATTAGGTCATTTGCATTCGGGAAAACAATCACGTAAGGCAAACGTTATACTTGTACAGTCGCCATTTTACATGTGTCCCCAATACTGCCTTGCCTTGCCCTTGTACTGGTGAGTATGCTCTCAAGTATTTGGTGTGGTAAGTGTAGATCATTACACCACTTCAAACCACTTCTGTTAAGAACTATTTCAAGGAAAACTTTTCATATTAAACTATGTTATTCCCTTAACTAAGACTGGTTCAGCTGGGCCTTCTTTTAGTTTGGTTCAATCTTTGACCCAACTTTTGATTGGGTCTGCCTTGACAGTAAGAGTAAGATACAGCAAATTCTGCATATTGTGAGTTTTAATAATTAATTGAATTTAATTCAACAGTATAATGCAACAAAGTACCAAAACATTTTCTGCCAGAAATGTGAATCCTGTCATTTACACACCTGTATGTGACTCACAATGGGAGGTACATTTTAAAAGCAACTTGGAAGCCCAATGTGAGATCCGGGCCGCTGTCTGTGAGCTGAACTGGCCCAACTATCGTCATGATTATCCTGTAGCGGCGACCAAGCTTAAGCGCTGGGCATCTGTTCGGTACTGTGCTGTGCTCTGAAAGTTCTGATCGGGTGCCAGGTTGATGCGGCGTACGTTGAGGTCTGATGCAAATGTCCGGGCCCGCTGGTAGAAGAAAAGCGACAGCTCGCGGTCCATGAGGAAGTTATGGTAGATGGTGGCCAGACGGGTGCATAGGTTCAGCTGGGCCTTCTTATTGCCCAGATCCATGGCAGCCGCCAAGGCCAGGTGGTAGTATCCAGCTGCATCAAAGGGGTCCTAGGGAAATAATTGGGCTGGTAAGTTTTGTGTGTGTGTGTGTGTGTGTGTTAGCCTGACGAGCCAGACCCACATCAAGATGTATGGTCTGGACACTCACCGTAGACAGGGCTCAATCGAGGGGTGGGATAAACAGTTGTCTTTCAAATTCCCTCCCCGCAATAGGATAACGCTAAACGAATCATCTTCTTGTTTTCAAGTAACAGGATAACCTTCCCTCTCCACGCAATAGGATAACGCTAAACGAATCATCTTCTTGTTTTCAAATAACAGGATGCGTTACCGTCGCAACTTCTGGTCGCATGTCAGTCACCATTATGTTAAGCCCTGTGATTGGGCCGCTGGTGCTGGGGGTTCTCAGCTTCCTGGCTCAATGGATCGTGCCTAGACTGCCCCGCCAGCCAAATTACATTTGCTGCCGCTAGGGGCGTCTAGATTTCTAGGCTATGTGTGTGTGTCTTTACTATCTGAACATGCAAATACACAAGAAAGACCAATCAAACAAGTACTTATTTAATTGACACACACATGTGATTGTGTGGCATGCACATTTTCTCCTTACTTTGACTCCTCATGACCTTAGCTAGGTACAATGTAACCGTTGTTCAGTGTAGTTGTATTCAGCAAAACAGGATTTTGAGCATTCCCCTTCAAAAAAAATAATACAGTGTAACCTTGGATCACAACTGTTTCTCATGCAGACTCCTACCTTGAGGTCATAAAAGATGATGTCCCCTAAAGTCTGGTAGACTCTGACATAGTACAAGGTCTCCTCGTCATACTGTAGCGGTGTGGGACAGAGGGACAGGGCCTTCAGGTAGTGGTGCTCGGCCATCTCAAATTGACCCAGGCAGTGGTACAGCGTGGCCAGGCGATGGAACGCAACCCTCTCGTTCAGATGATCTCCTGCAGCCGACATGTTTCTCATGTGACTATTCATGCATGAAATAAATAGCTACCCCCCCAGTCGAGAAATAGTCCTTAATACTCAATACAGAATAGAGAAAAATATAGTTAATCAAAGCCGTCGATACAAAGAGATTACATATTCACATTTAGCTGTGTTGTGTATTAAATAGGGCTTCCCCGAACCCTATTTAATACACTTCGCCCGCAAAGTTTTCACTTCATGATCCCGAGCCCTATAGTTCTAAACTCAATCCACTACAGTAATCCCATGGGACCTCTAGCGGTCAGTAGAGGTTAGCCCTGTGTGTGGTGCGCCAACAGTCATACCGTGTGAAACGCTGAGGTCCAGTGCGGTCTGGGCGAACTCCACAGCCTCCTCACAGGCTCTCGTCTGCAGCAGGAGCTCAGCCAGTTTATTGCACAACCTCAGCTGGGACTGCACACTGCCTGTCTTCACAGCGATGGGGAGGGCACGATCCTGAACACACACACACACACACACACACACACACGTACGCACGTACGCACGTAGAGGTAAATGGGCCATTAGTTTCACGTTACTGTCCACACGGCACGTGAGCACCCTCATGGTGCTGTAAAGAAATAAACATTTACAAGGCAACTGCAATAAGACTTCAGCTAAAATGTTAAATGGTGAGGTCACTGCAAGCACAAATCACATGAAATCACATGACCCTTTGCAAATGCTGAGGCTGAGGATAAACCATTTGTCCACTCTTTCGTATCTTTCAATAGAAAATAGGTCAGCCACACTTCTCTCTAAATTATTATATATCATTATTATGGATTGCACTTTACTTGAAAGTATCTACATACAGTAAGAGTGGCATGACACTGTCATGAACATATGACATTTGACTAAACCATGACCATACAAAGCGCTGGGAAAAGAGATCACTTCATATTTTTCTGATGCCATCCTACAGTTGCTCATTTGAATGAGTTGACGGTCATATTCCCATTTTCAGTGGTCTCTTCATTTTGAATATGAACGTCAACTGATTCGAATGTCACTCAGCAACTGTAGGATGTCATAGGGAAATGTGCAGTCACTGAAGTGGTTCCAGAGCTGTATGTGATTATGTGAAGTGTGCTGCAAGGTACAGTTCAGTTCAGTTCAGAAAGCTTTATTTGTCCCATTACTGAGCAATTCAGTTTCACAGTACCTCGTCTCCATAAATAGAATAAATAAAAGGTAAAACGACTAAAATATCATAAATAAGAAAGAAGACAGAAACAAATTACAGCAGTCATACGAACGGAGATGGTGTGACCACTATCAACATTTCTAGCCGTTTATTTCTAGGAATAATAATCCTGTACAAAGAATGGGCCATATTCGTGTGGCTTATGTTATGTGTGAAATGGAAATGGAAAGCGTCCCCTAACCCTGTAGAAGCAGACGGCCTTGTCCCTCTCCACCGTGCTGTTGAAGAAGATGTCTCCTGCGGCCTCCAGCAGCTCCAGGATGAACTGAGTGTCGCCCGTGCTCAGTCCCACGTCCTGTGCCACCTGTGAGTCACAACCAGGTCATTCGAACCCCCCCTCTTATTTATCCTCCGAAATGCATCGTTTGTGTGCCTGCTTCGACACAACTTTAACCAAACTGACACAAATACACCGATTTGATCGTGTTAGTGCGTGGTGTGTTTGTGTTTTCTGCAAATTATTTTATCTTATCAAGATGAAAGAACTTAGATTTAGAAGTGTTAGATCATTTCTCTTGTTTTAAGAGCAAATTTCTTATTTTACGTGTTCAACTTTACACTATAATCTTATTTCTAAATTTAATTATATTAATTCAGGAAACCTTGTCAAGTGAAATTATCTTGCTGCATAGACAGATAATTTCACTTGTTTTGAGTACCTTTACCTCAGATTTAGTGTTTTTATTTTGTTTTTAGACACCCCTTTTTTTGCAGTGTACCTGCACGTGGAGCTCCACTAGTTCCGTTTGCCGCAGGATGTGATAGATCTTGCCAGCCTGCAGCCAGGCTCTGGCCTCCTTCCTCTTCATGCCCAGGTCTATGAAGATGCCCAGGCTCTGCTTGGTGTGCTCCAGCGCTGATCTGTTGGCCCTGCAGCACAAAAAACACAACCTCTGAGGCTGAGGCACTTTTAAAGGTGACATAGAATGGAAACCATGTCTGTTTGTCTTGGTTTTGATGAATTAGGAGAGGTTGTGCATAACCAAAGAGATATCATGAATGTGAGGCATGGTCAACAGGACCATTTGAATACCCAGCCTAAATATAAGGTTTTAATTGGGCTTGTACAATTGCAATTGAGTTTATTTTTTTATAAATCAAAGTTGAATATATACTATTTTAACATCAGAGATTCTACAGTATGTCCTCTTTAATAAGACTGACCTGTTTATTATTTTCCCAATAGGAATAAAATACAGGTGCATGCTAACTTATGTTATGTATAAGACATGCATTCTCCTTACAGCATATGAACGTCTACACATGTCAGAAATGTGTTTGCTGTAGAATAGTCATACTGTATATTGTGTGATGTAGAAAAAGGATGATAAACAGGCTTTGGCAATTGTTAGAAACTAACATATAATACAAATCGGTTTGATGCTATATTTTTAAAGTTGTGAGTGAGTGCAATATCTATGTTAACAAAAGCTCACTTTTCTGTGCCCAGCCCTAGGTAGAGTTGACTGATGGTCTCCAAAATGTCTGCCTCCACACTGCGATCCCCCATGTGATGCACCAGAGCCAGTTGGTGTTCATTGTAGATGATGCACTGGGCCTCATTTGGACACACCTGGCCGTACAGGTGACACAAGTGACGAGTGGCCTTGAGCTGACCTGGAAGGAGCGAGGAAGACTTGAGGCAATCCAAATGGTGGAGAATTCTACGGCGGTCAGTAAGTTGACCAAGGGTTTAAGTTGTCCCTTTGGTACTGTAGCATATTCTGTGAATGCTTAAGTGAGCGGCATACAAAAATATTGAAAAAACTTGTTTCACATTGAATTTATCTAATTGAATTTAATGACTGAAGATAGTATGGGAAAAAAAGCAAAATATTTCTAGTTAATGTAACTTCATTTAGTGAATTTCTAATTAATTAATAGTTGAATGTTGGAGGTCATTAGGCATACACTAGATAGAGATTGAGAGAGCTCTATAGATATACAGTACTGTAGATACCTTTATTGTGAGGAATTTAAAGCTCTCTAGTGGACGAACAGAACCTGATTTCAGAACGCTGCGGCGCCACTTACTCTCCGACTGTCCTGCGTGGATGGCGAGCAGCAGGGCCCACTCGTAGTAGACCTTCCCCCTCTCGTGGTAGCCCTGGGCGACGTAGTGCTGACCCAGCTCCAGCAGCACGGTGATGAAGCTCAGCTCGTGGCCGTGCAGCTCGTCCTCCTCCAGCTCGGCGAAGAGCTCCACGGCCTGCACCAGGTGCTCCTCGGCCAGGCTCCGCGCTCGCGCCCTCAGGCACAGGAGGCCCAGGTTGGCCAGCGCCACGGCCCAGTTGTGGCGGTCCTCGAACTCCTCGCACACCTCCGCCGCCGCCCGGTAGCTCTCGGCGGCGTGGCGGAGGTCGCCGGCGCGGCGCAGGGCGACGGCGCGCATGTTGTAGACCACGCCCTCCTGCCGCGTGGTGCAGTGCTCGGGCAGCGAGGCCAGCACGGCGTCCAGCACGCCCAGGGCCACGCGCGGCCGCCCGCCGCACACGTGCAGCCACGCCAGCCAGATCAGGGCGTCCGCCACGTCGCCCTGGCTCACGCCGGGCACCGCCGCCGCCGTCGCCGCCGTCGTCGCGCCCAGGCCCCGGAGGAACGCCCGCATGTAGCCCGCGGCGCGGTCGGTCAGGCCGTGCTGGTGGAACAGCCGGGAGAGGCAGAGCGCGTGGACGTGGGCCAGGGGGAGCTCCGAGCCCTCGCGCGCCAGGTAGACGGCGCGGCTCAGGTAGGGGGCCACCTGAGCGGGCACGGCCACGCCGTAGAGCCGGGGCGCGTTCTCCAGCAGCAGCGAGATGCCGCACAGGCAGTCCGCGAGCGTGGTGGACGCCTGCACCGAGGCCCGGTGCGCCGCGCTCACGGCCAGGTGGGGCAGGCTCAGGTCGCTGTACAGTCTCCCTAGCAACAGGTAGCCGTGGCTACGGATGCCCTGGCAGACTCCCGACAGCTGGCCGGCGAGGATCTGAAACCTCTCCAGGAAGGCCACGGCGCTCGCCGCCTCTCCGAGCTTCAGGTGGAGCTTGGCCATCAGGTAACAGCTCCGCGCCTCGGCTGGCTTGTTGCCGGACAAGATGGCCTTTTTCAGGAGGAACTTGAGCACCTCGGGGTCCTCCGTGCCCGTGATGGCGTTGGGCACGCCCATCAAGAGCGCGGCCATGCGCTCCGACAGGGCGAAGTACTTCTCTGTGTTCTTCTGCGTCAGGTAAACGAGCGTCAGGTTGGCGTAGAGCGCGCACAGCATGGGCATGTCCGAGAAGGAGTCCACGGGGACGCTCAGGGCCTCCTCGTAGTAGACCCGGGCCTGGGAGAACTTGGAGCGGCTGGCGCACATCTGGCCCAGCAGGAAGCAGATCCGGCTCTGGGCCCACGACTGGCGCTTCTTCCGGGCCGTTTCCCGGGCGACGCTCAGGTAGGCCACCAGCTCCTCCTCGTCGGCGTGCCCGCGGAAGCAGGACATGAGGAATTCTGGGTAAGAGGTGTACAGGGAGCGTAGCTCCTCGCGGAAATCGCGGCCGCCCAGGAACAACAGGAGGGAGTGGTGCCCGTCGGTACTGGTGCCCTCTGCTTCGGAGCAGACCGTGAAGGTCGGCATGTCCTTGCTTTCCACCACCTTGTCTGAAGACACCTCAGTTTCATCAGGCTTGTCTGAAGATGACACCGTTCCATCAGACTTTGCCAGACAGTGAAGATAATCCACAATTTTATTTTTCAGTTCCACTTCTGTGTTGGCATTCACATCTCCATCTTCTGGTTGGTGAACTACTAAAACATAACATTCAGGTATTTTGTGACCATTTATCTGCTTTCTATCAGTTGTACAGTATATTAATCCATACATACATATTAATATTATATAGCTCAACAAGAGGTTACTCACAAAATGACTTACTTTTACTTGAGATAGGAAGGGAATCACTGATCAAATCTGGTATAAATAAAACATTAACATGTAACATTAGCAATGATGATATGGCAAAATTCAGTGTTGTAATGTGTCAGACACAAGTAGTACTGTAGATTAGATTTTAGCGGAAGGGCCACAGGCCTTCTCTTCTCTCTCTCAGGCTAGTGTCCTCAGAACTGAGGAAGTTCAGGCAACATTGAGACTGTCTGTAGGCTTTAGATTGGCCCAATCGTTGTCGACTTTGTGTTAGTGTCCTCTCTGTATCTGTTCAAATAGTTCAGCCCAGGTCAGTTGCAGCTTGTGAATCATGATGTCATGTTTAATAATTAATTAAGAATAATTCTTTGTCTGTGCTTGGCCTTTTTCGGCTTTGTAACTAGGTCAAGCCACAAAATAGTCTCTGAATGTAATTAAGTAAGAAGACTAATGTAATTTCATATCGTTTAAATTTATTCTAAATTGAATGATAAGGGAACAAGTTGCATAACATTTGTCAGTTATAAATATGGATTCTTTTGAACTGCTGTATCAGTCCTTGAAGCTTTGAGGCTCGTTCTACAGCTCTGCTAAATAACAAGACATTTCATTACAAGTCGGGTAGAAATTCTAGAAATGTGTATCATTATCTTCACGGATACTCATTCTCCAGTGTGGAACACCCTTAAGATGAGTATCCTTAAGTACTTGTTCCTAATGCCCAATTCTTACCGAGTTGGTAGACAGTCCCAACATCACTCTGGGATGTCTTTTTCAACATGGCAATTGTCTCCTCCTTAATTTTGTCCTGTTCCAGTTTAAGGAACAACCGGTCTTCTGTGCTTAGAAACAGATCTGTTGACCTATAGAGAGTAAATTAAATTAAATGTTTGTTTGTTTTTAATTTTTTAAAAAAAAGGTTATTCAATATCAGACAGTGCTCAATGCCAATTAACTACCAGACATTCAGTATTTTACAGTGACCTATAAAAAGGGAAGGGAAGGTGTGTGAAGTCAGAATGACAGTAAATAATTGGTTGTTCAAGAGGTAACATGCAGATTGTCTCAGTGTTTCAAGTACAAAGATTGAGATAAAAAAGCATTTAAGAGGAACTTTGTATCCATCTTTGTATACAATACTGTACGTGTACTGCCTGCCCTACATACTTACTCACAAAGAGTATCTGCTGGTTTGACCAGATGTATCTGCACCAGTCCTACATCTCCATTGGCCTCCCTCCTCCCTAGGAACCACTGGTAGCAGGACGCCAGCAGCCCCACCGCCGTGATGTGATCCCCTGCCTCAAAGCTCAGCTCGTCCGGAGAGTTGGCGTCATGGTCTGCTGTGGCCACACAGGCACCTGTGGCTGAGAGGGACCAGAGTGATTAGTCTTGAGTGGGGTGAGGCTATACTGAAACGGTAAGACAATACACCTTTACTGTTCAAAGCAGAAACACTCCTTGGTATCTTCTCTGTGTAGAACACATTTTCATTTGCAAGACTGTGTGTTGTCAGGTCCATAAGTGTTTGGACAGATCAATCAAGATGTGCTTGAAGTGTAGACTTTCAGCTTTTAATTTAAGTAGCTGAGTAAAATTATTGCATTAACCATTTTATACATGGTCAACCCTTTTTTTTACAAAATTACGTTTCACATTTTTAACAATGTACACGCATAAAATATATCTTTATAGAATATTTTGTAATATAATAGATACATTTTAAATAGTATGTGTGCACACATAATATGGGTATGGTGTGTGTAACATAAATTATGGCCTTACACGGCCCACTCTTACCAAGATGATAAGGGAAATTGTGAGCGGCTTTTCCATTGCCAACTATGGTTCCTTCAGGACATGACTTTAGAAACCACCTGTAAAAATATATGAAATACCACCTGATAATAACTCCAGCCAAATAAATACAGGAGTTTGCATTGATAAACTTGACCTATAACAGCAGGATACAGCCTTACTTAAATATTGATTATAAGTATCTCAACAGTAGACAGAATTTCCCCGGGGAATGACTACATTCTTGTTGAGCCACAGACACCCTTCATTGTTTTAAAATAACAGGCTGTACCTTTAAGGCAGTGGTGAGATTAAAAAACTTGGGGTAAGGCCCTTATGTAAACATCGAGTGCTGAGGCTTTGTGCGTTAATCTTTCCCTCCTTACTCACTCATAGAAAGGGATGACTGGCTCCAGGGCTGGTTTAGGTTTGGTTCCGCGAGACCCGTCTGCCAAAGACAGCACTGTCCACCCTGAGCCCAGAAAGGGTGGCTCAAAGAGGGCGATGTCGCCCTTCTCCAAATAGAGGTCACTTCCTGACGTTGAGCTGTCAAACATTTGGTTGGACGTGCACGAAGCAAAGAAAGATCCTAATAGACATGCATGAAAACATCTGTTTACTTTGTGTCTGACATGACTGCGTAAGGAGGACTATGAAAATACTACACTGAACATATTGAAAATACTGACAGATTATGAACATACAGACATTGTAGCATAGCGATAGGATCGTTGCTGTTCGATAATGAACACACCTTCTTGCATGAGGATGCCTCTGTACATGTGATTCATGGTCTCCTCTCTGATGGATATTTCTATCCCAGCATCCTCTTGGTCCAGCGAGTTCAGCCAGAAGTCCTGGTCCAGCAGCAAAATCTCCATGCACTGACCCAGCAACCCTGGAGTGTCAGGAGCATACAAAAGTAAAGGAACTTCAGATACAATACCCTACCTTCCACTGATTAATGTGTGTCAATAACTATGAATAACTAAAATTAGCATCAGGTTAGGTACATTTTGCATGAACAACCATATTATAGATTATAATATTAGTATTTCGTAGTATAGTATTGGATTACGAACCCATTTTGTAATATGTGTTGAACTTCCAGATTTCCTCAAAGGTTTTGAAGGTGACATTTATGATGTTGTCGTCACTGTTTATGGTTAACAGATGGGCAGAGAGTTCCTAATAGAAAGATGAAAGACAGAATTGAGTACAGAGACAAAAACTCACATTTGGTAACACTGGCTCTTGAAATGTTTTCATTTTCCAAATAATGGGCGAGTGAATTGTGAGCTGTCAAAACATCTTTGATCCACAAACTGTAACGTGTAGGAAGGAAACTGTTTTGCCCTGCACTCTATTTGAGGTTCTTCCATTTGGTCAGCAGTTTGATCTTTTTAGAGTCAGCAACATATAAATGACATTTCAGATTTTAACTGATGCATATCTTACACCACTGTATCTTATCAGAAAATTCCTTAAAATCACATTACAAAACACATAATTAATTTTAACATCACCTGAACAAAACACCCCCCTCCCCCAACTGTGTATTAAGAAATCCTAAACTTAACACTTAATTTGTCTCCTGAAGTACAGTAGCCTAAGTTCAATTCTCCGTTAATGTACTTGAATCCATGCATAAGTCTTTGAAAAAAAACAAACATATTTTCCTAATTAGATAAAGTTGACGTATATACAATGTTATTGTATAGTGTGTGTGGTTCTTTAATCATGACATGACACATGTAAATGTGTGTGCCATTCTGTGCGACTATGATGAGCATGTCTTATGTTCCGATCCTGAATGGGTCCATTAATGGCTTTCTTAAGTTGGATTGGTGTAGTTTTCTGTGTTGGATGAGCCTTACTAAGAGCAGGGTCGTGACCTTCCCGGGGTCAGCTTCCAGCAGACGGAGCTTCCCTCGCAACACATCCTGTGCCCCCTCGCTGTCAGGAAGCCTGTCCAGCCCTTGCACCATAGCCAGCTGCAAAGACAGCACTGCAACAGGAAATGGCAGCGATCAGATGGACACGTATCTCCCCCCTAAAAGCCACCAAATGAGAATAAATGCCCTCTGCGTCAGGCCCTGACACAACCCCCCGACAGTTAGCAGTGGCCATTCATCTGGTTTTGTAAGTGAGCTCACCCAATTCAGGAACTAGAAATCTAGGTGGCACACAATCCATCATCGAGGTGTGTGTTTAGTAAGTAAAGAGGTCACGCCGGAGTACAACACTCTGTTTGCTTCTTCACTGTTGGCTAATGTTTTAACTACAGTACGGCATTTTAGGAACCTACAGTACATTGCCATCAATAAAGTGATCACAGGATCTTCGTGACCACTATAAAAACAGCTCCACATTCCTCTTTGGAATATATTGACCTAGAAGAAGACCAAGGAGGCCGAAGAGAACAGATGACCTGTATACCTCATATAGTAGTGACCAGAGTTTTATTAATATGAAAAGGCTTAGAACTACAGTGCACATTTTACTCTCATCCACTCTAATCCACAAACATGGGGTCATTACAAGCTTGCTGGTGTATGGTCTGATGCTTCTCTTACTAAACGTAAGAATTAATGAATGACCCATACCAAAAGCCTGCAGGTCCAAGGTATGGTCTTGTTAAACTATGGTCTGTTTTCTGGCTGTGTGTGTGGGTGTGATCATTAACCTCAGGAGACCCAAAGCGGGCATAACAGCACTCGTGTGTTTATAATGAAAACGTATCACAAGTGGTGGACCTGAACTTGTAAATAGTGGCTTGCACGTCACAATGAACGTTAAAGGAATGTCAGAAGTACAGTAAGAATGTTGCTTTTACCAGCAAAGGGGGAAACAGTAACAAATGAGTATTCCTCTTGCACTAGACAGCTTGTCTTGTACATACAGGCTGTGACAGAGAGTTGCCATAAAATGAATGCACTCTACAGTCACAAATTCGAATCAGGCACAGACAATAGGTTCTCTCTACTTACAACACATAAATGTGTTCTCATTTAAAACAGCAAATGTACCGGTCATAAGACATATGGTTATGATAATGGAATCCTACAGTACCAGTGGGTATGTTGTCCTCAGAAGTTGAGCACTGGCGCTTGATGCTTCCAGTGCCTCTTGAAGACTTTTGCTCTGCAATGAAAACACCACAGGCTGTGCCACTTTGTTTCAGAGTAGGCTGCCACTTTATCTCCATGAATACTTATATCCATAGCCTTCTTGTAAAGACTGGCACTGATCAAGTATGCTAAACAAGGTTGATTACTTTGAGATTATGCAATTTATACAGTGCTAGAATAAGATTGGTAGTTAGATTATTTTGCTAATTGGAACATGATAACTTGTGAACCACACATATTTTTAACAGAGTTAATATATCTACAAACATAATCATTTAAGGCTTTGAAGGATTTATAATGACTCCACGAACGACAATGATTCCAGTCCCTGACAGTGTTTGGCTAATGAACCTACCCATGTCCCTGGTGCCGTAGGAGTCCTTATTTAAATCCAGGTCATGGTCCGAATATATCTCTGCTGCAGATAATTCACGACGAAGTCTTCGACCCGTTCGAGCACTTTCATAGTCTACTCCGTTCCCGACTTGAGTAAAGGAATTTCGATGTACAGCTGTTGACATCTTGTTAAGAATGGAAGCGTTTACTGCTGCGTGGGCAAGCGTGTCCTCATCACGCGCTCCTCACACTCACACGAGCGATTCATAAACTAATAGAAACACTGAGGTTGGTACAAGTTGCGGATGTCTTCATTGTGCGCAGTTCGCAGACGAGACGACCATGGCTGGGTTGGTGGTGAGAAGAAAAGCGCACAATTCAGTGACAGCTGCCCAGATGTCTCGCAGCGGTCAACAATTCAACTTTAATTGGCACGGTTCACTCCGATGTTTAGAGACTTTCATAACTGGTTAATGATCACTGACTGAGCAAATAAGCTACCGCTAAAGTAGTCTGCGTGTATTTTCCCCCAATTTCTTTTAACAGCGCCTAAGCTTTTCCTAGACATGGCGTAACGCCCATTTGATCTGACCGTAGAATGGCACCAGTAGGCCTACCCTTAAACACATTAATCTATAGGCTACGAACTTCCTTTCTCTTAAGTTATCATACTTTTTAGCCTATGCTTTTTTCCATTCAGTTTATCCTGAAACAGTTATCCAATTTAGGCTATACTTTCCACACGAAATCCAGACTAAAAAGGAGGCCTAGATTATATTCAGTTGTGTTTAGTCTAGGCCTACTGTGAATCAAACCACTCATGCTTAATAAAATGTGGCAAACATTTTATTGGAAATTTGAAGGCACATGGATAATAAAACATTGCAGTTATCATCCCCTCCTGTTGGTGTCAGTATAGGGTCACAAATATGTTCTCCCCATGTCACTGTAGACGAAGAAACTATTTTTGCCCAATCCTCTTTCAGGAAAGACCCAGAACTTGCAGTGTTGACATTCACGTGAGGGTAGTCTCTGGGGTAGTCTACTTCAAATGATGGGATCTGTAGTAGGTTAAGTTACAATACAAGTTTGGACTTCAGTCTAAATCAAACGCCTTCTAGAGTGCTCGTGTCAGTGCAACATTTACCTAAATTGAACATGTTGCTTTACGCTTCAGCAGTGTATTGTAGTTAACATCACCGTCTGTGTAGTCTTGTGGAATCTTAATTTGATTAGGTAGGAGGCTAACATGGTCTCTATGGGTAACATTGCTTTTGTGCTAGCTACCTAAAGTTTGCTGCGTCTTTGCCCTGCATATTTTGATTCTAAAAGGGCTAAATAATGTCTCTGCTGGAGTCGGAGTCGGAGGAGAATACCCCGCTTCTGAAAGGCGACGTCGACAGGTGAGTATTTTATCGATTATCCAGCTGTCTAACCCCAGTTAGCCATGGCTAACGCCACAGTGCACTCCAAACCTGACCTTTTCGGCCAGCTGACACTGCTGTAAATCGCTAACTTCTGAGATGTTTAGGTCGTGTGACCATAATGCATTATTAACTTAACCTTGTGCGTGTAGAGATTCTGTCTCACACCCTGCAAGTGTGTCTCATACAGTATCTTGCAGCCACTAAGAATTGCACTACTGTACCTTCAAAGTAACTGCACACTAGGCTCGTGTGCGGATAGATCATATTGGTAGACAACGCTGAAGTAATCGAACCGAAAGTAGCCAGACGATGCAATGATTGGTTCAGTGCCGATGCTGTTTACAAACATTCATCCTTTCTGTCTGTAGTGATGATGACGCGTACAAGAACAGGTGGAGGTCCATTCGGGTCATGTACTTCACCATGTTTCTCAGCAGTGTTGGTATGTCACGTTCACCCCTGCCATGAGTCATATGTCATAAATGTCGCGGCCGACTTGGCCGTCTGGTAAACTAAGAGTATTTGGAGACCCATTTTCCAAATAGACTTTAAGCTTCATTTTTAAAAACTTGCTAGAACATTTTGACTTAATTCTATTAGTCATATTAAGTAGACCTACATATTCAACTTTAGAGGTGACATGTGTCTACTGTAGTGCTAAGCATGTTTTGTTGTATTGTTATGCATTGAAATACAAAATACTTTTTCTCCAGGTTTCACTATTGTGATTACATCTATATGGCCTTTTCTGCAGAGGGTAAGAGAGAGAGAACATCAACTTCATCCGTCTTGTGTATTATTGTTAGAGTCTCACTAGAACATTCACTCTAAGAAATTGTGGTTTAAATTTGACTCTGAGATTTGAATGTTGAAGCAGAAGTAGGAATATGCTTAGAGCAAATAAAAAAAAGGAACCGAAAGTTTCTTTTCCTCAGTAGAAACTTAAAGAAGTGGCCTTCTGTACTAGACTGCCTTCAAGTTGCAGTCACTCACCTGACAAAAACAAAGGCTGCATTCACTAGAGCCATGTGTGAATACTATGGTGCTTCTTTTTACTGCTTGAGGGAAAAGGCAAGAAAATGAATGAGGAGAGAAGTAAAATATTCACACAGATATGCAGCCTCAATCGAACTGATAACATGATGGTGGGTGTGTTATGGAATAAATTTACAGAATGTGATGCATTTTCACATCATTATTTAATAACTGCCGCATTTTGTGATGAACTGCTTAAATCCAATATGGAATACACTTTACCACATTATGTATATAAGTTATGACGGTTGCGGTTGTTATTACAAAATATGTATGTTGCAAAAATGGGTGCATCATATATTAACCAACCAAGTTTATAGCAATCTTCATTGCTACAAACAGCATGACAATGGCTTTCCAGTTCTAAAAGCTACAGTGATGATAAATACCTCTCCTCATGTGAGAAGAGTAACTTCCATTTCTCCATCGCTGTCTCCCCAGATTGATGCCACTGCAGACGGCAGTTTTCTTGGCTGGGTGGTGGCGGCCTACAGCCTGGGTCAGATGGTGGCCTCTCCCCTTTTTGGCCTCTGGTCCAATCACAGGCCCCGCAGGGAGCCGCTGGTCTGCTCCATATTAATCAATGTCTCGGCTAACATCTATTATACGTACTTGTACCTGCCTTCATCTGAGAACAAGTACCATATGCTCATGGCGCGAACATTTGTGGGATTCGGGGCAGGTTGGTTGATCAGGAGTCTTCAGTCCTAAAATTGTGTAGATAATCTGAATGCTTTGTTTATAGCATACAATGATATGATCTCTGGTAATGCCCTGTAGGTAATGTGGCGGTGGTGAGGGCATATGTCGCTGGAGCCACGTCACTGAAGGAGAGGACAAGTGCCATGGCCAACATGAGTGCATGCCAGGCTCTGGGCTTCATCCTTGGCCCAGGTTTGTACATGTGGAATTATGGGTAGGGGTTTTGAACACAAGATGGAAATGGTACCTGTTGGGTACCTTGTTTTAGCCTGGATGCCAGACCGAAGTTTAGCCCCGCCTCCATTCTTTTTCTGCAGGGAACTTCGGTCTGGCACTGCTCCGTTCAGCTGCTACTATTCGAGATACACTTCTGCTCGGACCAATCACATTTCACAGGGCGGGCTTTACGTGATGATTGACATATGAACAGCAGTGACGTTCACGGCTGCATGCGTCCTCGTTCAACGAGTTGGGTGTGAGACCATGTTCGCTTAGGTTGATTTTGATTGCAACAGAAACGCTATGGCTATGAATGCATAATTTGTTCATGCAGTTTGGCCTTTCGTTTATCTTAGCTATTGAAACGGAGGTTTTATCACGGATTCGCACAACTATTTCTGAACACTTAGACCAACGAGGATATGTGGGAAAACTTCAGTTTCACTTTCACCCAGTTAAAACAGCATGTTTGGGTGATGTTGTTCCCGTTTGTTTAAAAATGTCTGTTTGCTCGTTGGGTTAACGACACACTTCCCCAGCTGTTCATTGCATACAGTTTGAAGGAATTATTTTTAAAAACGAAGGAGGATGTTTTCCATAGCCTACCCTGCTACATATTTCTGTCTTAGTTTTCGCAGATACTGACAGCCAATAACTTGTTCTGTTTGGTTTGGTCTATCCAATGAGTGCAGCGCTATCCCCCCCGCACTGTATCGGTTGAATCACGCCCCATAATCGCAGCCGAATGGAGCAGTTTCAGACTCATATTCTGATAAGAATTGAGTATGACGTCGTCAGGCTAACCTTGTTTCACATTTTAAACCAATATATTGGTATCGGTGCCTGATGTTTGGTAAGTTGAGAGAAGCGTACAGAAGGACAACCTGGTTAAGTTTAAGATGATATCAATCCATAGTCAATGTGTATGCAGCGTTACCACTGGTTGTAGATATCTACTGAAAGATGACATTTTTCTCATTGGGTTGTGACTGCAGCTCTGCAAGCAGCTCTATCAGTGATTGGCGAGACCGGCTGGTCTGTGGACCTCATTCGCTTGGAGTTCAACATGTACACCGCTCCAGCCCTGCTAGCAGCATGCTTTGGCATCATCAACATCCTCCTGGTAATCCTGGTGCTGAGGTGAGATGCTGCCTGCCTGTCCCTTTAAAATGTTCTTTGGTATTGCAGTTATGTTGTTTATGGTATGGATTCAATAGCTTTGACAGTCATAGCAGCCATTTTCTTGGTGCTAGTGGCCGTTTTTAATTCTTTGTCATTTAACTCATGGGACTCCAAGTTAAATGCCAGGCAAAGCCTGTCTTAACTAACACTAATTCAGTTACTAGGCAACATGTATTTGCTAATTTAATGCATGAAGTACGATCCTAAGTATTAACATGGGTGGGTCAGCTGCATGCTCTAACAAGCCACATGATGGCCTTGGTTCGTATACGAGAGTCGACACTTAACGCCCGTTAACTGATTTTGTGCTTTTCTTGGGATTGGAGACCTTTTATTCGCTCATTTAAGTGGACCTCTGGTCATCTTGTATCAGGCTACTGTATTTGGTATCATCTTTCCAAATTCATTTTGATGGCATATGGTCATGAAGGACAAATCAACACGTCGTGTTCATTCAGGATATGTACTATGCAGTTCTGTGTTCTGGTAGGGACGCACAACAAAAAACGAAAGGAAACCTTTCATAGTATGCCATTGCTGATTGCCAGAACACACCAGCTAGCAGGGTTCTTGTCGTTTTACAGCTGGCGGTATTTGAAAGGCCCTCTGGGTGACTAGCTCATTCACAAGTTTCAGAGCCAAATACCATAGTGCTGCTTTAATGTTTCACACGTTGTTGCGTCATTGCGTTTGTTTGCCTAATAGAGAACATCGTGTTGATGACCACGGAAGGCAGATACGATCAATCAACTATGTCTCAGAGGGTAAAACTGAAAATCAATATATATTGTTGTAGATGTTACAAACTTTACAATGTCTTTCTGGATAGAGCATGATATTTCTAATCTGTGAAGCTAATGATACACAAGGCAACTTTTCAAGCAATGTTGCTGGGCAAAGTATTGTGGTCCTGTTATGTTCTGATTCCCAAGAACTTTAATCATCAGTAGGCACATTTACCTGATCATCCCATCAGAACACATGGAACTGGTTATGTGGTTGCCCAGTAACATCACTCAAAAAGTTGACCCATGTATCCTTTAGGGAGTTATTCTGAGTGGTGCTTTACAAAGCATAGGTAGATATTAATTATCATTCAAAAAACATAGAACATAATGTAGGTTGTCACTGCGTTTTAGAAAAGGACATACAAACACTCATTTTGAGCAGATATTTGTATTCCAATTACTTGCAATATAGGTAAACTCTTCATTTATCTAGCATGTTTGTGCTCGCAGGATATGATATTGGTGTTTGTTGCCAGTGACTAATTTGTGCACGTGTCGTGGGATTCTGTCTTTAACTGTCTGTCCCTTGGTACCTCAGAACGGATGACCGTTCCTTTAGATGTTGAGGGGGACATTGACCAGATCGCTGTGGTGACCTCCAACATCCTGTTCTTCATCATCCTCTTCATATTCGCCGTATTTGAAACGTATGTCCTGTGTCAAACCTTCATTATTCATTAACGTTATTCTATATAATATATATATATATATATATATATATACTGTATATAAAACCCACATATTAACAACATACATCAACATGAGTGTACTTATTGCAACGTTTTATCTTTGTCTCTCTTGTGTTTTTTGTCTCCATGTGTAGTATATCCACACCTTTGTCGATGGACATGTTTGCATGGACCAGGAGACAGGCCGTTTTGTATAATGGGATTATACTGGCCTGCATTGGCTTTGAGTCCATCCTGGTCTTCCTCGCAGTGAAGGTCATCTCCCAGAGGTACGTGGAATTGAGGGAAGGGATCAAACATTCTGTTAACTGTAAAGCTAAGCTGCAACTTCTGCATGGTAGCTGTGTACGGCTGTTGGGTGCAGATGCCTCACATAGAATGAACAATTCTGGAAGGACGATCTACAGATGTTGAGACTAGATAAGATAAAATGCCAAGAAAGAAGTGATGTTTGTCGGAACAGTTGTCATTTTATAATCTAAAAAAACACCTCAGCTTCCTCTCTGAATTAGTATGAATGAACAGCATGATTCATTTAACTCAGGAGAGCTGTAGCTTCCCCTTTCTGTAAATAGATAACAAAACCAGGTGTTGTGTGGTAAATAGAGGGAACAACATGATTTATTTAATTTACCCTTGGGGTTATGGTGTCTGTGTCAGGTGTCACTTTGACAACCAGAAACAGTTGAAGTCTTGGAAATTAGTCTTCATTAAAATGCTATGCACTATGCTGGGTAAATCAGCATCATTAATTTAACCTGTATCCATCTGTGTTCTATGTCAGGGTTGGGGATCGGCCAGTGCTTCTGGGAGGTCTTGCCATCATCTTCTGTGGCTTCTTCATCCTTCTTCCCTGGGGCAACCAGTACCCCAAGATTCAGTGGGCAGGTAGGCAGCACAAGACTAATTCCCTCCCTAAGTATATAACATGTATAAATCAGCCAGTTCTAACAAGAAGAGCAGGGTTGTTAGCCTAGAAATCTAGACGCACCCTAGCAGCCAAAAATACTATGGTATGTAATCAAAGTACAGAGATGACACATTAACTGAAAGAATGTATTATGAAGTATTGCGTGGAAATTGTTTGCACTTCACATATACATTTCATTTAATATTCAGAAGTCAAAATAAGTATTGGCATCATCTAAAAGTTTTAGTATTTGTTTTATACTAAATACTTACCTAGTTCAGTTGTATTCCTCAGTTTGTTACATCCTCCTCTCTAGTAGACTAGACTAGTACACATGGGGTGCGTTTCATGCAGCGTTTATACGTCCTCCCTCGCTCCTCGATGCCTCGATCCTCACTGATCTACATAAAGAATGATGGGGGGGAAACAATGGGATAGTCTATCCAGTGTTAGTTATAGATCAGTGGGAACGCCCCTCGAGGATCGAGCATTGAGGATCGAGGAGGCATGATGAGAGGCACCCATGGTCCTTGGTCACGCGTTCACATTTTGTGTCTCTGGTGTGTATTCCTCGTCTCCTAGTTTTTGAAACTATGTTTGTCACATGAGCATCTTGAAGGTGACACAGCTGTGTTTGTGTCGACATTAGCTTTGGAATGCCTTGTCAGAGATAAGGGCTATTAGTTGGTCTTTTTTGTCACAGAATGTCTCTTGCAATTTTGCGGTCTTCTTTTGCACGCTGTGTTATTTTGTGATGTCTTTCATGACAAGATGGCTATTTTCAGCACTCTGTTGTTACAGTGATGTCCATAATAACTGTGAAGATGGAGTTCTGGGGGTACAAATCTAGCAGTGTAAAGGGAGATGTTGTTACATAACTGATCTTTTTGTGTATATTAACATTAGTCCAAATGTAGTTGGATACAAGGTTGAAACTTAACATACCTGACGAAGACCATTAAACTGGGATTATGTAAGACAGTGGGCGGATATCTTTCCTATGTAACTTAATATCCCTTTCATAGGGAAAGCTTAATATCCCTTTTATGGGCTTTTTCATTTAAGTGATTGTATGATCTTTATTTTAATATCCTTCTTTATACCGTTATATTCTCAATGTTTTCTCCACTTAGTACATTTTGATCTCTCCAAATCACCACCACCATCACCGTAACATATTATAAACCTGTACTTTAAAACTCCATTTCATCGCTCTGTCTCCTGCACACACACAGACGTCCACAACAGCAGCCGTACCCAGCAGGTAATCGACACCGCAGCGTTGGCGCCCAACGCCACCGTGGAGTACACAGGCTGCCCGGCCGAACAGTCCTGGTGCCTGTACACGCCCGCCATCCACCTGGCCCAGTACATCATCTCCAACTTCCTCATCGGAGTGGGCTTCTCGGCCTGCAACGTCATGTCTTACACGCTCTACTCGAAGATACTGGGGCCTAAGCCACAGGTACTACTACACACACACACACACACACACACACACACACACACACCACGGCATGCCTCCCTCTGTTCCAAAATGCACACATTGTTAGGCATTCAGGTGTTCATGGGAAGTCCATTTCCATGAAGTACAAGTAATCCAAAATAAACACAACATTGTCCCAGAAGCATACAAATCGACTGACTGCATGACCTATAGCATAAAACACAGTCAGCCCATGTTCATTGAGAGCTTAAAGCAATAGTTCGGAATTTTGGACATAGGACCTCATTTCCAACTCAGTCTGGGTGATATAGGTCGGTGAAGACCATTTTCAGTGAATTTCTGCCCTTCCTATGACTTGCAGCGTTCATCTCGCGCTAATCTGGTGCCAAGATAACGCAAGTCAACGGTAACATCCAGCCTGCCACTGAAAACACTCCACAGAACACCCGAAACAAATACATTTTAACGTCAGACTATCGATGCACATGCCTAGTGTTGATAGAACCATGTTAGAAATAAAACGAACCTTGCATCACATTGCAATAGCCTACTTTGTTCCCTGTATGGCAGTGGCGGATTGATATTGAGAAACTAGTCCCTCAAAATGTAATAAATCATTGAGTTGCAAGGTTAGTTTTATTTCTAAAATTATTCTATCAACACGGACATGTATATCGATAGTCCGACGATTTAATTGACTTGTCTCGGGTGTGCGGTGAAGTGAGTAAGACTGTTGTTGATGTCAGACTGATGTTACCGTAGAAATGTGTTAGCTCAAAACCAGCGTTAGCAAATGGGGACGCTGGAACTGAAGGAAGGGGCTAAACGCGATAAAAACGGTCTCCACCGACCTATATCACCTCGGTAAAGTTGGAAATGAGGTCCTATGTCCAAAATTCCGAACTATTCCTTTAAGCCCTTAGACAAATATTTCAACACATCTTCCGTAAATTATTTTTGTTGGTTAATACTTAATGCTGGCTACCTTGCATATGATTTTGTGACTTGCATACGAAACTCTGACGATGGCTACTACTGAATCTGTATTTGACTGATGCAATGTTGTGGCAATGATGTGACTGCATCTGTATTTGTACATATGTACATAACTCTCTTTCTCTTTCTCTCTCTGTGTGTGTGTGTGTGTGTGTGTGTGTGTGTGTGTTTGTTTGTGTGTGTGTGTGTAGGGTGTGTACATGGGCTGGCTGACGGCGTCGGGCAGCGGTGCTCGGACCCTGGGCCCGGTGTTCGTGTCTCAGGTGTACACGCTGCTGGGCCCCCGCTGGGCCTTCAGCCTCATCTGCGGCATCGTGCTCTCCGCCACCCTGCTGCTGGCCGGCATGTACAAGCGCCTCATCGCCTTCTCCGTCCGACACGGACGCTTACTGGAGTGACGGAGTGGGGAAAGGACGGGTGGAGAGAGCACGAGAGAGAAACGAACGGATGGATGGATGTGTGGAGTTGTGATATGAATGGATAGGGACCTGATGAGACTTTTTAAATCGTTTTTTTAAGCTCTTGTGCGAGTTGGTTTTAATGTTGTGGGACCTCTACTTCTTGTTCTGCTCCTTTGAGACTTCTACGTTTGAAGCCTGAGAACGTTGTGCCGTTACTGACTGTAAAAACGCACTGAAGAAACACTAAGTAACGGGAAGGTAGCATTGACGGCTGCACATTCCCAATGGACGGTTCCAAACTGATATTAAGCTGGGTTAACGAGCCGGTTTGTTTCTTGGTGTTTTGAGCCCCCAACGTTGTCTTCAAGGCAGCGCTGCCTGGAAGGCGCTAGGGTTAGGCATGGGTTAAGGTTAGGGTTAGGGGTAGGATGCCTTTAAGTGCCTTTAAGTCAGCAGTGGCAGCGCTGCCTGGAAGATGACGTTGGGGGCTCAAAACACCATCGAGCTAACGGTTTGATTATTGCTATCTCCTCAAATTACTGAATTTAAGTGTGTGGGATTTTGACTATTATCAAGCAAGCAGACAACACTCTTATGTTCATTGACTAGTTACAATTCACCCCTGAACATGCTAGAGAATTCACATACGCACATTTTTAGGATAAAACAATGTAACAACTGCTCTGCTTGGCTCCTAAAAAGCCAAGGCTAAATGAGTGAGATGGGTTTGAAAGCCCAACATCAAGGTGTTTGGATTCACTTCCAAACCTCTGTAATGACTCATATCTCTCACTGTAAGACCAATGATTGATATACAGGTATGGTTTACTTGTTCTCAGCTCTGCTTGTACTCACTAACACATCTGTAATTGTGCATATGTATGTGAAAACAAATTGTTAATAATATTTAATTACAAGGGGTGCTAATATGACCAAGTTGTGCATATTTGCAATGCTAATGTTTGCACATCATCTCCTGAGACTCGCCTGTATTTGAACACAGTTTGTACAGTATTTTCTGACAAGTAAACAATTCTAAAATAGTACTTTAAATAACATTTTATTGAATGTCCAGAGAACTCAACTGTAAAACACTGGTAACAAACTTGGAGACAAGTTTTAATTGGGTGGAATGGGCCATTAATACAGTATATGACAGTACTGGATATTCATTGTGTGTATTAAACACTTACCATGGTCACTGTTTTTGTCAGAATTTTGTGTGCATACAGATGTAGTAGATTGTGTTTGTATAAGTGAGCAAGTTTACAGTGGAGTATCCTGATAGTATCCAAAATATTTGTCATCTATGAATTCAAGGTTAAAAGGCACTTATCTGCCTAGAGCGAGCACACGCACACGCACACGCACACGCACACGCACACACGGAATGGGTTTAAGGAGCCAAGTCAGATGAACTAGAAAAAAACAAATCTTGGGAAGAGTCGTAGGTTGTCCTGAACCGAAATTCAGAGAAAATGGCAGCACCGATCCACAACATGGACTTGGATGTCATCGCTCCCGGGGACTCTCTAAGTATCCTGTTATGCACGATTGGAGTTTTACGTAACGCTTGGCTTCTTCCTGTGTGCTTTTCGGCTCCTCTTCTTGGCTGGCCTTCCGGCGGCCGCGCGTGTCGTTTGGCCAGGGCCCTTGGCTTTCCCCTTCGGTTGCAGCCTCCTGAGAGTGCAAAAACACACAAAACCTTACTCACGTGTTTGAAAAGGCCTCCGAACGTCTGTTCTGGTTGACCAGTGTTGACCCCACTACTTCCCCTTTCTGGGTTTCTGTAGGCCCAATAGTTGCTGAGCACAGGTTCACTTTTTTATTTCTGTGTGCTTCTTGTTTTTGTGGCAGTGCATAGTGTCTATTTTTGTTGGTGTACCATAGTTTCAGGCATATTCAGACCAAGAGTATCTAATTTATTACTTGAAAGGAAAGTTTTTACCTATAGTTTTTGTCTATGTTTCTGTGTGTGTGTGTGTGTGTGTGTACAGTTTATTACGGTAGGCTCTATGTCGCTATATGTGTGTATTCTTAGTTTGCCAAGGCATGCTCGGTTTCTGTTTCTCTGTGTGTGTGTGTGTGTGTGTGTGTTCTTACAGTTTGCTGGGACACACTCTGTGTTTGTGTGTGTGTGTGTGTGTGTGTGTGTGTTCTTACAGTTTGCCGGGGCACGCTCTGTGTTTGTGCCGTGGGCTGCCACAGTTGAAACACCCTGTTTGACCTCGCCCACAAGGATGATCTGGGAGGGCACAGCGACCACAAGTGGTGCAGTGCTGCCAAGCTGGGTCACACACACAGACAGACAGACAGACAGAAGAATATTAAGGTAAATAAATACAGCAGAGTCTGATTCAAGCTCCATGTTGTTGTGTTTATGGATTCCCACTATATCACCATCGGAGGCTGTGATAGTTGGCCGATTAATCGTACACTTACACGGCTTCACACACTTTCCACAGTCAGCGCAGTGCCTCCACTCTCTTCCGTCCTGTAAGAACACAGAGCAGCCTTTTGTTCACGCAAATCAGTATGGAAAGCCCCCCAGTGAGACACCAACAAAAGAAATGGAAATCGGCACCTGAGACATTACATCAGGTTATCCACTTAAAGCCTTTATTATGGATTAACATTCATCCATTTCATTCATAATTCTTCCTCCCCTTCTGTAATCCAGGATAATCTAACATGAGTTTGCTTTAGAACCGTTCGGCTGCTTACCTTTGAGGGGCACACGTTGCACTTGGAGCAGTGCTTGTTTCCTGAAGACACGTAGCGTTCGCAGAGGGCACAGAATCTGATTGGGGGAGAGGATCAAGAGAGTTTTAAACCGAATTAGACAGTATGACTTCAAGCCAATGCACTTGTACTGTACACTCATGTTAAGTATAGTACGTACAGAAGTACTGTACCTCTCCCACCGTCTGCATTTTTAAATCCAGACTAAAACCCAAACCTTTCTGCAATGCCTTCCACTAACCCACCCTTGCACTCTGTTTTCATGTTTTTTTTTTTATCTGTGCTGCGTTTAGTTTTTATTTATATTTTCATTTTATTTTATTTTACTATTTGAATTGACTAACATGACATTTTAACTTTTTTTTTTTTTAACTATTTTTATTTTTTTTATTTAATATGTGATGATTACAGTATGTGAAGCACATTGGGCTACTGTTCTTCTGTTCTTCTATGAAATGGGCTACATCAACAAAACCTGACTTGACTTGTATAGAATTGGCACACAACCACTGTCCTACCACTAATGGACCGCAGGCCTCCAGAGGATGGGCTGGGGCTCTTGTGTTCAGTCTGGAGAGAGGCTTACAGTTCTTCTGTTGGGCAGGTGTGCAGAGCGATGGTGGCTTTACCTGTAGCCCTCTTCTTTGGGCAGGACAATATCCCGGGCGGGCAGGTTTGTGAAAAGTCGTACGGGAGACTGCTTTCGACCTGTCTTCCCGTGTTTATAGAGGGCGTGGTTATCGTAGTCCACCTACGGGAGAAGAAAAGACTGTAATGAAGGGACATGGACTGACCTCTGCAGGCCAATTTGTATGGTGCCTACATTTCCATTCCTTGAGGCTCTAGTATTGCTGCTGTTCCCCAACTTTTCGCTCTTAAGATGACACTGAACACAGACACCAGATTGAGGGAAATCCCTGAAACCACTGATTAAACAGGTATTGCGCGTGTGTCTGTGTGTGTCTCTGTGTATATATGATTTCAGTGTCCCAGCAAACCAACTGGCCTGTCTCGCTAGAGCCCTTAGTAGGCTATGTTTTTGTGTCATACCTGGTAGTCCAGCATTGTGAATGAGGAGAAACACTCAACGATTCGTGGCTCAAAGAAGTAGGGGAAGATCCACACCATGGGCATCTCTGCTTGGCTATTCGCTGCAGAGATGGATTAATGGATATCAATTAATGAATACACACACACACACACACACACACACACAAATACACTACCTGGCTGCCACAATACCTACCAAAACACTGCAAGATCTAACAGGAATCAGCGTTAATAGAGCTCTAAGCTACATCTCTTGGAATGTATAAATGTAACGCATCCATGAAGTATGTGTACAGAGTGTACAGTGTTATCTGGCCCTGGGCTCTGTAATCACTGGGAAATGTTCTGTTCGGTGTGTCTGAATCAGCTCAATGAAACACTCCCTACAAAAGAGGGATGATGGGACACATCTGGGGCCATATCTACCTCTATAAATGATATAAAGTGTTCATGGGCTAATGTTATTACCATAACAGAGGTGTAAAAGTCCGACTTTAAAAAGTAAAGTCCTGCTATGTATAAATTGGTCTATCAATACCTGGCTTTTAGTAATTGTGCGAATTAGAATCAGCTAGTTTATTGAATGGTTGGAGCAAATATGTGGCAGGACTTTTTACATTCTGAGAGATGGACTTTTACGCCTCTTATTACCACTGGAATTCAAAGGTCAAGAATGATCTTCCATGATCAGTATCAAGATATGTATGACAGTTGATTTAAGAAAGTGATTTAATATAAAATATTTCTAAAAGAAGTAAAAGAGTATATTTCTTCTGCAGCAGTGCTACAGTATGTACAGTAGTGCACACAAGTCCACCCGTACCCTGCAGCTCTCTCCAGGTGTCTGAGATCTGTCTGAAGCTGTGGGCCAGCGGCTTCACCAGACCACCAAACGGAGGATCCGTCACCATGACGACCTTACTTCCTTCCTCTTCTCGCAGGAAATCACGGAACACCCCGGCCGGCTCCTGATCAAGTTCACAAACTCATCAATCTCTGGGGTAACATGAGGTAATATTATTTTGATTACTATTAACTGTGTGGGAGGCAGTTCTTACATTTCCACCGAAGAAGTGATGATTGAACATGTTGTAATGGCAGAACTCGTCCTGCCCATAGAATTGGGAGTATCTGGCACAGGTGCAAAAAATGTGTGTGAGGCACAAGAACGCATAATGCATGAATTCACTTGAGGTGTGGCTGTTGTCTCACTGCCTCTACAGGTCTACATTTGCCGGCATTATACACACTTATATACACACACACACACACACACACACATCTAGGTAAAGTCCAAATCCAAGGTGACTAACTCTGCCTGAGATAATGAAGGGCACAGCTGGTGTTACAGAGCAAGCTACTCTGGCCACACCAATGCAAATCATGTCCGATAATGACAACAATTAGGTTTGTGGGTAGGATTTACATCCATACAGTGCAGAAATCGAGAAAAGCCTCTTGTGAATCTCGTTGTATATTCATTGTATGTTTTCATAACACACTAACACTATGTTTTCAAGTAACTACACTTTACCCCCCAAGTAAGGTGAAGAAAAGTGCCTTCTCAGACATATGATCATGTAGGAGCATGCATGCGCACGCACACACACACACACACACACACACACACACAAAGAAGCTATGAGCAACAGGCTAGAGCTTGCTTAAGGGCTACACACACCCCTTCCTCTCCTGCAAACAACAGACCAGTCCGTGCAGAGACGGAAGAGAAGAAACAGCACTGACAACACACACACACTCTCAAGAGAAGAAACAGCATTGCCGACACACACACAGTCCCCAGAGAAGGTACAGTACCACCGTGCATTGAACAAAGATGTTTTTCTTGCTTTTCTGCAAGGCTACCACTGCCATTGGTAACAAATAATGCTTTGGTGGGATCCAACGTAAGCACTGTTTAAACAAAGCCATTATGCTCCAAGGAGTGAAGTGCAAGAGGACTTTGAACGTTTGTCCCAGTTTCATTACGGCTGCAACGGCTAGAATTTTAGAAAGTGTTTTCATTTGCTTAACTGAGTTGAAGTGGTTTAAGAATGCTAAACAACCTGTTAGGCATGTTGCAACAAAGTGCTCTTCCTATCTCGAAAAACTAGTTTAGAAACTTCTGCAATAACAACCATATGGGAAAAAAATAATGTTGCACAAATGTTTGTCGATGTTAATCAGTAAGTTAGGACTAGATCACACATTAAGTGCAACTTAACATGGCTTGGTTTCATTTAATCCTGTGTTAGTCACGGTTTGTATATCTCTGTGATAACAAAGATGGAAAACAAGGACACAGACGCAGCACTCTCTACAGCCATGGAGGAGAAATTAAAGCCTGGCAGCTTTGTCCTGGGTCCTCAGGACTTGACTGGGGGTCCAGTTGTCCAACCTTACCCACGGTCCCCCAAACTGCTCCGCAAGACTTCAACACCCCTCACCCCGGTGAGATACTAGAGAGAGGAGATCCATTTCTTTGCTGATCCTGACATACAGTACATGTTTCCTACTTCGACATTGCAATGCTACTGCACAAGCCTGTTTATCATGTTATACTGTTTAAATGTTGGCTCAGGACCAGGTATTTGTCTACCCTGACATAGCCATAAGCCGTCAATATCTTGTACAACAGACACAACAGCAACATAAACGTGTCGCTTCTCTAGCGACACACTTTTTGCGATAGACCAATTCAACCGAAGCGTGTTCAGATCACATGAAAGAATAGGTACCGTTGCTCATCTGTCCATCATTGTATGAAGCCCGGCTGGATGATTTCATTGGTCCGCACAATTCTCAAGTTTTCATAGAGGCTTGTCAATAGAGCAAGTTCAGACCGAATGACTTAACTCAAATTTTGTGAGCAGGGTTCAATTTGGCCGGTTTCCAGGCTTGTATTTGTCAACAACTAAAGGACAAATCCAAATATCAATCATTTGATTTCTCTACTGATTTGATTTTTCTACACCCCATATTAACTCACTTTAATCGAAGAGTAAAGCCCTCTCTCTTGCCTTTTGCCATTTTGATGCATAGTAGTCTATAAATAGCAGCACGCTCTCTCCACAGGAGCACCTGTCTAAGCACCTGGAGGAGCTGAAGGCTGAGGAAGCCAGGGCAGAGGCTCACCTTCAATCCCTAAAGAAACGGAGAAGCAACTTGACTGTGAGTGCGCCATTTTTTTTTTCTTTTTACGATAAGATAAGATAAGATAAGATAAGATAAGACCTCTTTTAAGATAAGAGGTCTTTGCGTAATAAAATGGTTACCTAACAACTCTTTTTCACATCACCACTACCTTTCACATCACCACACACACACACACACACACACACACACACACACACACACACACACACACACACACACACACACACAATCTTTATCTATTTCTACATACACTTTCATATCTACCTATATCTATTGTTTGACTGTAAAATGTTTTTTTTGTTGTTCCTGACGTGGTCCAGAAAAGCGTGGAGGTGATGAAGCAGAAGGTGAAGGAGCGCTTCGACGTGATGCGGGCCGCCCTGCAGCGAGACGAGCAGGCCGTCCGCGACTCCCTGGAGCTGGACCGCCGGAAGACCAGCGCCAAGCTCAACGAGGTCCTGAGGGACTGGCAGCAGCACCTGAGCGCCGTCCAGAAGAACATCAGCTACACGGGGAACGCGCTGGCGCAGCAGGACGGCGCGGTCAACTCCACGGTGAGATGAGATCCTCCTGACGTTCTTGGATCAGTCTCGTGAGCTGAACAGGCGTGAGCAGCGCATCGGTGGAATGCAAAGAGGCTGATTGATAGTGCCTTTGATGGCTGCCCTTGTAGATGTGTTCTGCACAATGACAATACAGTTGAATCTAATCTAATCTAATCTAATCTAATCCAGATCTCCGTCAAACGGAACGATTGATTTGAGAGATGAGAGAGCCTCAGATCAGAATCAGAATGTAGTTCTCTCATTTAATCTTCATGTAACATTTTCAAATATTTGTTTGTCTTTAGAGGGGATGCATCCCCTCTATTGAAATCCGGTCGCTTCTTCTTATTATTATTAGAGGGGATGCATCCCCTCTATTGAAATCCGGTCGCTTCTTATTAGAGGGGATGCATCCCCTCTATTGAAATCCGGTCGCTTCTTATTAGAGGGGATGCATCCCCTCTATTGAAATCCGGTCGCTTCTTATTATTACAGTGCATGAAAATGCACTGTACTGTTCTTCCTCGGTCTTCTTCTTCTTCTTCTTATTATTATTCTTCTTCTAACGCACGCAATTCAGCTTCAACCGTTTAACGTAGAAACTTCATTCAAACGTTGTTGCGTAGGTCTTGCTTATGCCATGCCTGCTTTGTATTTTTCAACTTTGTAACTTTTATACTTTTTAAACTATTAGTTAAAAACTATTACAATTCCCCCCATAGACTTAACATTGCTCATTATGACATCACGGCAGCAATTAGAATCTTAGGCCAGGTGGCCGGCCACCTGGGCACCAACTGTCAGTTTCTCTGGCTTTAAGCATACAGTCTCTCAGAAGACTACATATCCTGTTAACTGTTTCCTCTGTCCACAACTGTTTCAAAATAAAAGTCCTCACTGCAATAATATACTATTAAATCATTTAACCATTGAAACTACTCAACTATTTAACTGTTCAACCATTCCAACTGTCAGTTATCATCAACTATGCCTCCAGTCAACTACATGAGACCTCCATGCACCTAGCAACCAACATAGCAACCATCAAAATTAAGCGTTTATGACCGTTTCCATAGCAACCAACCTGATTTTACTACAGTAACTTCTTTATTCCTGATAGTGGCAGCCATGGATACCCCATCAACAAATGTTTCAAAATAAAAGTCCTCAGTACCAAGTTAGCTAGTTAGCATGGTTAGCATAGTTAACATTATTAGCATAGTTAGCATTTTTAGCATAACTGCTAAAAATGATTAGCTAAGTTAGCTAATCAACTTGGTTAGCATTGTTAGCATAGTTAACATTATTAGCATTGTTAGCATTTTTAGCATAACTGCTAAAAATGATTAGCTAAGTTAGCTAATCAACGTGGTTAGCATTGTTAGCATAGTTAGCATTGTTAGCATAGTTAGCATTGTTAACATTACTGCTAGAAATCATTAGCCAAGTAAACCAATCAACCTGGTTATCATTGTTAGCATAGTTAACACTTTAGAATACCTGTTAGAAATCATTAGTTAAGTTAGAACAGGAATGTTTAAGCTTTAAAATGTCTACCTAAACACTATCAACTCTGTTTAAACTATGCAACCACCATGTTTACCCTAGCTACACCTTAGTAGCCATATCTACATTATCTATCTATAATTTTTTTGCATTTTCATGCACTGGTAATTCCTTGGAATTGCATTTCTAGTTATAATTATTATTATTCTTTTTACCTTTTTGTGCGCGCTATTCAGCCCGAACCGCTTAACGTACAAACTTGGTTGAAACACCGTTCCGTAGATCTTCCAAATATCTACTAGACAATCTATTTGACATTTTTGAGAAGTTTATACTTTTTGAGATATTTGTAATTAAAAGTGTATTTTTCCCCCATAGACTTTAGTGGAGAATGTGATGTCATAATGGGCCAGAACTCTCAGTTCCCAGTCTAGTTAGAACACTGCCCTGTGAATCCAACTGTCACTTTTAATCAAAGATTCTAGAACAGAGTTCCACTTTAGAATGTTTGGCTTTAAGCATCTCTCTCTCTCTCCCTGAACTACACATCCTATTGAAGTGTTTCCTGTGTGTCAAAATAAAAGTCTACCCAACAGATTGCATCCCCTCGTGTAATTCCTCGGGAATTGCATTTCTAGTTATTATAATAATTATTATTATTCTTTTTACCTTTTTGTGCGCGCTATTCAGCCCGAACCGCTTAACGTACAAACTTGGTTGAAACACCGTTCCGTAGATCTTACAAATATCTACTAGACAATCTATTTGACATTTTTGAGAAGTTTATACTTTTTGAGATATTTGTAATTAAAAGTGTATTTTTCCCCCATAGACTTTAATGGAGAATGTGATGTCATAATGGGCCAGAACTCTCAGTTCCCAGTCTAGTTAGAACACTGCCCTGTGAATCCAACTGTCACTTTTAAGCAAAGATTCTAGAACAGAGCTCCACTATAGAATCTTTGCCTTTAAGCATACAATCTGGCTCTCCCTGAACTACACATAGTATAGAAGTGTTTCCTGTGTGTCAAAATAAAAGTCTACCCAGCAGATTGCATCCCCTCGTGTAATTCCTCGGGAATTGCATTTCTAGTTATTATTATTATTCTTTTTACCTTTTTGTGCGCGCTATTCAGCCCGAACCGCTTAACGTATAAACTTGGTTGAAACACCGTTCTGTAGATCTTCCAAATATCTACTAGACAATCTATTTGACATTTTTGAGAAGTTTATACTTTTTGAGATATTTGTAATTAAAAGTGTATTTTTCCCCCATAGACTTTAATGGAGAATGTGATGTCATAATGAGCCAGAACTCTCAGTTCCCAGTCTAGTTAGAACACTGCCCTGTGAATCCAACTGTCACTTTTAATCAAAGATTCTAGAACAGAAAGATTCTAGAACAGAGTTCCACTTTAGAATGTTTGGCTTTAAGCATCTCTCTCTCTCCCTGAACTACACATCCTATTGAAGTGTTTCCTGTGTGTCAAAATAAAAGTCTACCCAACAGATTGCATCCCCTCGTGTAATTCCTCGGGAATTGCATTTCTAGTTCTTTTTACCTTTTTGTGCGCGCTATTCAGCCCGAACCGCTTAACGTACAAACTTGGTTGAAACACCGTTCTGTAGATCTTCCAAATATCTACTAGACAATCTATTTGACATTTTTGAGAAGTTTATACTTTTTGAGATATTTGTAATTAAAAGTGTATTTTTCCCCCATAGACTTTAATGGAGAATGTGATGTCATAATGAGCCAGAACTCTCAGTTCCCAGTCTAGTTAGAACACTGCCCTGTGAATCCAACTGTCACTTTTAATCAAAGATTCTAGAACAGAGTTCCACTTTAGAATGTTTGGCTTTAAGCATCTCTCTCTCTCCCTGAACTACACATCCTATTGAAGTGTTTCCTGTGTGTCAAAATAAAAGTCTACCCAACAGATTGCATCCCCTCGTGTAATTCCTCGGGAATTGCATTTCTAGTTGTTATTTGCGTTCACAACTACATTTTAATCCCATGCACTGCATTTAGTACTGGTGGCTGATGGTATTAGAAATGCAACATTTAAAGCTGTAATTATATTTCTTGGATTGACTCTCTTTCAGGACCTAATAGAAGAACTGAGGTAAATATATATAGACATATTTTTTTAAAGGCTGTTTTCCCACCCGGTTGATGAAGTATGTTACATTCTTTCCATTTTATTATTTGACTTACACCTTTTCATATAATGTTCTAGTTGCCATAAGAAACCAGATGCTGCTGAGGAGCATATAAGGCTGAATGAGGAGAGGTTCCAGAACCTTCTCAGGAAACTCCAGCAAATCTCCAGAGACCTGCAGGCTCAGTTACAGAGGAAGACTTTCCTGCTCGGTGAGAAGCTCAAGCGGGCCTCTGCTCCTAGCTGGAGTCTGTACTTTCCACTCCAATTACATGGCATCTCAGAGAAACAAAAGATCCTAAAAGATCCCGACCTTTGCATTATATTGTGAAAATAAATGCTGGGTGACTCATCGAGTGCCTCATCTCTATCACTCACAGATTCTTCAAATGTAGTGATTGGCAGGGAGACCAGCCATTCACAGATCACCATCACAGGAGAAGGGCGGAGCCTGTGCATTTCCAGTGAGGCCTGTGACCCTCAGCGCCAGTTGCACCCCCTGCAGTTTGACCAGGTGTACTGCGCCCTGGCTGCCTCAGCCATAACCGCCGGTCAGCACTACTGGGAGGTGGACGTGCGCTGCTGCCCTGCCTGGGCTGTGGGTGTGGCCTATGGCAGCCTGCACAGGAAAGGGCGGGACAAAGGCACCAAGCTGGGCCGCAACAGGATGTCCTGGTGCGTTGAGCTCCGCGACGGGCGCCTCAGTGCCTGGCACAACGACCGGCACGTGGCCCCAACGGGCATCCGCGGGCGCGACCAGCCCGCCACGGTGGGCGTGTATGTGAACTACGAGAAGGGTCGCGTGGCGTTTTACGACGCGGGCGGTATGGAGCTGCTACAGGAGTTCTCTGCCGCTCTAACACCTGTGTTCGACCGCATGCACCACCAGTTCATAGATCCACTCTACCCCGCCGTGCGCTTCCTAAAACCACAGGATGGACGTGGTGCTTGGTCCAGTCACATGGAGATCCCTGACCTCCAAAACTGACACACATAGCAAAATTACTTAAAAACAAAGTTGTTTTCTTTTTTTACCTTAATACAACAGTTTAAACGTTTTCTTTTAAAATATGTATTTTTTGCGCCTTATTTTTCATTTTGCAAGAAGAGCAAGAGGCTGAGAGGACGTGGATGGGATAAACAGATGGGGTGGAATTAGGAAACGATTGGGTCAAATTCGAAGCTGGGTCCTGCGTGAGCACTTGGACACGAATATGGTTATGGTTGTGATAAGGAGAATTGCACACATTCTGCAGTCATGGCCTTCTTATCTAGGGAGAATCAGCCTTGCAACTTCCTCTTCACCGACCTGCAGAATCATGAATTGCTTTGCAGCAATTGTAAAAGCCTACTATTTGTATGAGATTGTGTAATATTACCATGCCAGTCGACAGGCTCTTCAGAGATTACCTTTGCCGGTTTGTAAACAAATTCACACGTACTGTGTCCAGGGGGGACGGGTTCTAGCCAGGAGTGGTATTTATGACAGTTGTGTATAATACAAATACAAATATAACATAGATGTGTCCTATTTATAAGATGGTAGGCTACTGTTGTTAAATGTATATGGGTTAAGATTAGACCTAGACTGACTAAAAGAGGACTTCCATGGAGATTTACATTTTTTCATCTATAACTAGGCTTAATCCATGTAAGGAAAACTGCCCTTATAGGTTTAAGTGGCAAACTAATTAAGTACCCATATTTTAGGCAGCCAGCCAGTTTAGAGATATACATTTCGAAGCTGCTGAGAGAATTCAGTTGCATACTTTAATGCATGACTATTTCTAGACAATGTAGATTAAATCTTTTTCAGTGAAGTTATATGAAGTTTATTCTAAATAAAGTTAGGGTAGTCTAATACAGGGGTCATACTGAACCTGAAAATGAACCCTGTGCCATTTGCATTCTCTGAAGTAGTGGCCAAGTTCACTATCCTGTGTTTTCTGGCAAGTGTGATCACTTGATCTTTTCTTTTGCATCACTTGACAACATAGTCTGACTCAAACGTAACTCCATGTTCACCAGCTACAGTAGCTAGTTGACAAATAAACCATCTAAGCAGCAGCAGGAATGGTTCTTCGTTAACTGATTTAAGATCAATGTTGATGGGGGTAAATAGACACAATTTACTCGCTTTATTGGTGAAAAGGGTCCTCACCAGCGGACCCCACTTTGAGAACCACTAGTCTAATATACTGGAAAACTGTAACAGATATTTTATATAGTTTCTATCCACAAATAAATAACAGCCAGAACAGCTCAAACATCCTCCTTCTCGACATATGAAATGCCTTAATTGCTTTTTTCTGTTAATTGTTTTGTTTTGTTATTGTGCAGTCAATATCTTGTGCAACACGCAGTAGTGAAATCTAAACATCTAGCTTCTCTAGCGAGAGCCTTTTTGTTGTAAACGAAAAATCAAGTGAAGCGTTCTCAAGTATGTGAATGACTAGGCACTGTTGCTCATCTGTCCACCATCACATAAAGCCTGCTCAGATGATTTGAGTGATGTGCACAGATCTTGTACAGGCATAGATACGACTGGGTTTCTTGACTGGGTATTAGGGCCACACATGAAGAAAAAAAGAAAAAAAAGTCTTGCCATGACGAGATTAAATTTGACATGTTGAGAATTTTGAGAATACATTTGAAATATTATGTTGACATGTCGACATTAAACTCGACATTTTGAGAATAAAGTTGACATATCATATTGACTTTAACCTCGACATTTCATCTTGACATGTCCACGAGAAGTAGTTTGGAGAGAGGATGACGATAGAAACTTTAAAATCAACACGTCGAGATTAAAATCAATATGATATTTCAACTTTATTCTCGAAATTTCGAGTTTAATGTCAACATGTTGACTTTAATCTCATCATGGCAAAAATATATTTTTCTTCATGTGTGGCCCTAATACTCCGCAGTACATAGATAGAGGCTTCTCAATGGAACAAGTCCAGACCAAATTTCCCAATCTCAACTTTTGTGGGTGCGGTTAAATTCGGGCTGTCTTCCAGGCTAAAAAAAAACACTGTAATATCTTTACATTGATATTGCAAGAGATTTCATTGCAGGAACATATCTATCAGGAGATCCACTTTGCTGTTGGCTACCAGCTACCAGCCACAGAGCAAGCAAGTTGGGGCACATTTTTCACCAAAATCAGCACATTGAAACATTGTTAACTAATAGGAGCTCAAAATAACCATTTTCATTGTGCTCATAATTTCATGCACTCAACTCAGATTGGCCTCAGTATACTGTTAATGGCTTGAAGTACGCTTGTGAGTGGCTAGTGGATGGCGATAATGTAGTAGTTAAGGAACTGGGATAGCATGCAGTAGCCTGGAAAGTTGTGGGTTCAATACCCGGCTTGCGTCATTGTGCTCTTGAGCAAGACACTTCACCCAGAGTTGCTCCAGGGACGATGGCCCTTGTAAAACAACCGACATAGACAGATAGAAGCATCTGCTAATGAAAACATGTAAATGTAACTGGAGTGAAAGAGTTATATAATCATTTTAGTTACCTGAAATCAATATCCAACAGCATACTTTTCATGGCCTCTGAAGTCCCTTCTGTATTCCTTAGTTTGATCAGCTCATGAAGACTGTGATGCAAGAGTAAAATCTGATTAATAATTTCATTACTGGTTAAAAACGTCCAAGAAAGGTATTTACATACATACAGATAATATTGTGGGAAATACAGTAATTTCCTGCATATAAATCACATTGTGTATAAGCTGCAGGACAGTGTTTTATGGGTCATTCCGTGTCAAATCAGGACACTTTCGGACCTCATCGGAACGGATTTCAACGAAACTTGGTATGCTGATTTAGTGATATGAGAAGGCCTCAGAAATGAACTTGCACGTTTCTTGCATCAATATTAAGGGAGATTCAGACTAAGAAAGTTTGCATAAATTGGGGTGGGGACTATACATTTGACTTATTGTATCTCCTTTACTGTAAGTCACACAGAAATGGTTCTGATGTCGTTTGAAAGCTCGTTTCCAGCTCTATATTTTACATAAATAACAAACAATACCCAAAATGAAAGGTAGCTGAGTTATCAGAGATTATAATATTAAAAATTGAATAGCAAAAAAACCTATATTTTAAATTTCTTCATTTTTCCCCTAAAGCTAGCCTGTAATGTCATTGACATCATCTGAAAATGTGGTCTGTGGTTTTTGAGGCATTGCAGAGATATTGTGACCTGTGAGGTGGCATCACATAGGTTACAGTCACTAATGGGCAGCTTTGACATGAAACTATTGCACAACACCGGCGTAACTAATTCAGTTAATTACGTTTTCAGCTATTCTGAATTTGCATTGATTCATTCAGACATAAAACATTATTTTATGCTTGGAATGACCCCTTCTTTATCCATTTTGTGTTAAATCACCTAGTGGCGGAAAGTCTCCAAAAAAATCTGAAAAAAATCACAGGTGTTTGTAGACTAAACCTATGCATAACTCTTAAATATTACAGCTGTATCACTTACAGTTCAAAAACTACAGCCCTTTGAAGATTCAAGTCATTTTAACCATTGTGGTGAACGATCCTTTTTGCAACATTATTGGCTCTTTTGGTATTTCACTCACATTAGTGAAACTATGGGAATACAAGGACATTTCCCTGTTGAATTAAGAAATCCAATCAGATGTGACGTATCTTGTGTAATTTCCCCTCTGCCAAGCTCTGAAAATGGCTATAAATTCATTATGTGAAAAGACTTCATCACTTTTGAAGGCTTCTCATGCGAAAAGTATGTGCCATAAATGTATCAGATTATTTTTGCCACTCATAAATGGACTACAAGGTCATGTCCATGCATTAACTTTGGTTGTAATCATTATCATATTGTCAGGGCATTTTGATTTAATTGGGCTTGAATTTCAAAAAGCCCATTTTCGTCTTCTCATTTCACCAAGTGAACAGTTAACAGGATTTTTTTAAAAAAATACCATATGTCAATCTGTATGTGAGGATCGTCTCTCCAAAATTTGGGCTTGTTGCTGAGTTTCTTATGATTTTTGGAAAATATTCTTTATGGGTGATTCCGTGTTAAATCAGGACACTTTCGGACCTCATCGGAACGGATTTTAACGAAACTTGGTATGCTGATTCAGTCATATGAGAAAGCCTCAGAAATGTATTTGCACGTTTCTTGCATCAATATTAAGGGAGATTCAGACTAAGAAAGTTTGCATAAATTGGGGCGGGGACTATACCTTTGACTTATTGTATCTCCTTTACTGTAGGTCACACATACAAAATTCCATCACTTGTATTACCTACAACTAAGTGAGATAATTGGCTATGTTATGTCATGCTGAAGTTCAATGACATATGAACCATGTATGTGTGACCTACAGTAAAGGAGATACAATAAGTCAAAGGTATAGTCCCCGCCCCAATTTATGCAAACTTTCTTAGTCTGAATCTCCCTTAATATTGATGCAAGAAACGTGCAAATTAATTTCTGAGGCTTTCTCATATGACTGAATCAGCATACCAAGTTTCGTTAAAATCCGTTCCGATGAGGTCCGAAAGTGTCCTGATTTAACACGGAATCACCCATAAAGAATATTTTCCAAAAATCAAAAGAAACTCAGCAACAAGCCCAAATTTTGGAGAGATGATCCTCACATACAGATTGACATATGGTATTTTTTTTAAAAATCATGTTAACTGTTCACTTGGTGAAATGAGAAGACGAAAATGGGCTTTTTGAAAATCAAGCCCAATTAAATCAAAATGCCCTGACAATATGATAATGATTACAACCAAAGTTAATGCATGGACATGACCTTGTAGTCCATTTATGAGTGGCAAAAATAATCTGATACATTTATGGCACATACTTTTCGCTTGAGAAGCCTTCAAAAGTGATGAAGTCTTTTCACATAATGAATTTATAGCCATTTTCAGAGCTTGGCAGAGGGGAAATTACACAAGATACGTCACATCTGATTGGATTTCTTAATTCAACAGGGAAATGTCCTTGTATTCCCATGGTTTCACTAATGTGAGTGAAATACCAAAAGAGCCAATAATGTTGCAAAAAGGATCGTTCACCACAATGGTTAAAATGACTTGAATCTTCAAAGGGCTGTAGTTTTTGAACTGTAAGTGATACAGCTGTAATATTTAAGAGTTATGCATAGGTTTAGTCTACAAACACCTGTGATTTTTTTCAGATTTTTTTGGAGACTTTCCGCCACTAGGTGATTTGACACAAAATGGATAAAGAAGGGGTCATTCCAAGCATAAAATAATGTTTTATGTCTGAATGAATCAATGCAAATTCAGAATAGCTGAAAACGTAATTAACTGAATTAGTTACGCCTGTGTTGTGCAATAGTTTCATGTCAAAGCTGCCCATTAGTGACTGTAACCTATGTGATGCCACCTCACAGGTCACAATATCTCTGCAATGCCTCAAAAACCACAGACCACATTTTCAGATGATGTCAATGACATTACAGGCTAGCTTTAGGGAAAAAATGAAGAAATTTAAAATATAGGTTTTTTTGCTATTCAATTTTTAATATTATAATCTCTGATAACTCACCTACCTTTCATTTTGGGTATTGTTTGCTATTTATGTAAAATATAGAGCTGGAAACGAGCTTTCAAACGACATAAGAACCATTTCTGTGTGACTTACAGTAAAGGAGATACAATAAGTCAAATGTATAGTCCCCACCCCAATTTATGCAAACTTTCTTAGTCTGAATCTCCCTTAATATTGATGCAAGAAACGTGCAAGTTCATTTCTGAGGCCTTCTCATATGACTAAATCAGCATATCAAGTTTCGTTGAAATCCGTTCCGATGAGGTCCGAAAGTGTCCTGATTTGACACGGAATGACCCTTATGCAAGTTAAAAGAAACAATACCATATTAACACCATATTAACAGCCCCCCTGTATTAACCTCATATCGGAAGAAATTTTGCTAAATCAATGTATAGGCCGCGGCTAAAAGTCAGGAAATTACGGTACTAGATTCTTGATTGTAGCAAGACTGTGTGACACCAGTGTAAGAGCAGCTCACCGAGGTGTTCCAACACACAGAACTTTCCGGAATCCCAGTGTGGACAGCATGTCCAGGAGGAAGTGGCAGCTGCGGTCAGCAAACAGGTACTGCGCATTACTCTTCTTATTCTCCAAGGGACACAGCAACAGGCTAGGCCTCCTAAGACGGGCCACTGTGATGTCATCAGAAAGCGTCAAATGGCTGCTGTGCTCATCCCAATCTCTTGGTAGAAGCAAAACCTGACAGTCCACGCAGAACCTTCGCTGGTCCAGGGGGAGAGAGACAAATTCCCTGAATCTGAGGAAGAAATCACAAAGCAAACAGAACATTCAATTTCAGGAAGTAATATAAAAATACCCTGGTCATGGCATGACACCCTGGTTATAGTGCAATGTGTTCCAAAATAAATCCTCACACTCTTCGTGTATGATACAAAAAGTGGTCGCTGAACAACACTATTCAGACATAGTACGCCTTGTATACTTATTTGTTCCTTTTTAACAGGACAACAGCAATAATGCTGTCACAGGCTCCAATCTCTGTAAACCGATGTGAAGGAGCAGTAGGCTACCTGGAAATGTATTCCGAATGACTAAAGGGAGGCTTCTTTGAGCGATTTTCCTCTTCTCTGGCCTTCAGCCTTGCCTCTGACACCTGTAACACATCAAGGTACTTTACAATTTTCTACTGGTAGCCAGATATAGTACTGTATGTAGTGGTACAACCTGCTAATGGTAATGACATGACAATTATGTGCACAAATACACGGTTTTGAACACACTCTTTCATACATGCAAGCATACAAGGACAGGCATACAGTAGGCCTAGGCCTATACCTTCAGTATTCGGTTAGTGATCCTTTATCCTATAATGTGAAAAATTATGGGCAAGTCCTTCTCTCATTTAGCTGACAACGTTTATCCAATTGTATTCTTAAACCTTTCGACTACAACAACACTAGCAGAAACATTTACCTTTTCATCCTCCCACTGAAAAAAATTACAGTCTTTTCTGTCACGACACGCAGAGCACGCATAAAATCGTCTGCCATTCTCTTCTCCCTTGTTGGCTTTTTCAAACAACAGAGTTGGACCTGAAATACAGTAATATTCCACAGTTATGACTAATTCTTGTTACAGGATCTGGTGGTATTATCTTATTTAAACGCGAATATAATGAAATCTTTCGACAAAGTTGCAAACAGCACGAAAGACTGTCATATCTGTTATTTTAAACCAGACGTATTACCATGCGGGCAAGATGGTGCTATTTTGTCGCTTCCTTGCTGTAAGACAACGTCTATTCCATAGCCATCGTCGGAATCATTTGATGTTGCTTTCGCATGCATTTTCACTGAATCATTTAAGTCCTCACGAGTTTAATAAGAGCATGTTGCAGAACCAAAACATTACACTCATGTTCAACAGTGGGCTGCCATATTGGAAAATGTGTCGCTGTTTGATGACGTATTACTAATGTGTCGAATTTCTTTTTCTTTTCTTTTTTTACATTTAGGCTTATTTTTCAGGTGAGCATTTTGTCTATGGGCTATACTATCATTCTGATAATACAAATATGTCCACATTGTACATTTATTTCTACTGTCTGCAATTCTCTAGGCGTATTATTTTTTCACAGAATTCACTGACCACATTTCACTTAAACGCTAGGTGGCATAAGAGACACTTATTCTCATTCATTGAATCTGCCTGGCCTATGTGGCTCAAGATAGGCTCTGGATCAGGCTAGTTAACATGTCTTATGAAATAATCAAATTATAACTAGAACTATAAACGTTAATAGGCTATAGCCTAGCCTATTTGGTTAGCCTATATAAATATAATCTGGCCATTTTCTTCCATTGATGAGGGATTTGGCCTATTTTCCAAAATCAAAGCCAGACGTCTATAATTTTGTAAATTCATTATAAATGTTGTTGCCTAGCCTTTCTAATGAATATAGCCTAGAGAAAGCAAAATGAGTAGCCTAACTTTATGTGAATTTAGGCCTAGCATACACAATTAAAGGCCTAATCTTCACACCGGTAGTCCACATAATAAGATTAGGCCAGTGTAACAGGATTTGCTCAAGCAGAGCACCTCTGGGGTGTCTCTGACCCTTATTAGGCAACTACTAGTCCTGGAGCAATCCGTTAATGTAGAACCAGACACGCAATGCCTTAGCCTAGCCTGTAGTCCATTTTTTTAGGAGGGCACGTTTAGGTTTAGCCTTTATACGCTCTCCTCATACGGTCATGCGAAACGTTTGTATTCTTAATTAGAATCTGTAGCATTTTATGTGAATGCTACTCTGAACGATGTTTTGATAGACAATAACTACATTTCCCAAAATTCATCACAACGTGGTCTGAACGCAACGGGGCTGTCAGAGGCGCTATTTATCACCTGGCTCGGGAGATGCTGCTGAGACAGAGGCGCGAGAGGGCTCAGTGCGACTGCACGCCCACACCCATCCCAAGTGCACGCACGCGAACGAACAGCACACTGTCAACCTTCCACGATTAACAAGATATTTCCACGTTGTGTACTGCCTCTGTCCTTGATTTTGGGGAAAGATATCAGACTTATTTTTGCGCGACAAGCTTCATATCCAAGGCTACGACGAGGACCAGGGTCGCTCGGGCGTCTTCGGCTCGCGGGGCATCTTCATGCGTTACTAGCGCTCGTGCCCCATCAGCTGGATGAGGATACAACACAGCACTTCTGATCAGCAACAAAGACAGACGTTACAATGAGCACTGGTAAGTTAAACCGTATCTTCGCTTGCCTTCGTTTCGTTTTTTGCGCATTTACGTGTTGCCAGTTAGCTAGTAGAGCACATTTCTGCTTGATAATAACAATATGGGAGGCGACGTTCTCCGAGATTATAGACATAGGCTTAATATGTGTTGATGACACGGAGGAAAGGTAGTGCAGTGATATTCTCTGTGTAGACTACCTGTGTGTTCCTCTCTGTTAACCATTTGTCACGTTGCTGCGTGTGATTGTTATTATTACTGGGCTATGTGGTGGTACAGGAACGCCCACCTAATAGACACAGTGCACAGCTGCTCCTCCATGATGTAGCAATGCAGTCTCTCCATCGCGGAAGTGGCCTACCTGCCCTTGTCTGCTACTGGTCTGCTAGCCAACCTCACTATTCTGGTTCCAAATGAATACAGGGTGTCTCCCTGTCTCATTGAGTGTTTCTGCTGTGCGCTGTTATTATTATGTAATGCAAATAGTCCGCATCGTGGACGTTCCTGAAAAGTGAGGCAACAATCATTTTTGTGCAATTAAGGCTCACACTGGTCGGTTAAGGTGGAAAATGATAGGGCAAGTCTGACACATCACAATGAAGAGGTTAACCTCCCATCGCAGTCTAATGAGTGAGCACACACACAGCCAGAGAGAGAAAGAGACAGAGAGAGAGAGAGAGAGAGACAGAGAGAGAGAGAGAGAACCAGCCTCTGTCTATTTGAACAGCTGATGAAAAGCAATTTTCATAGAAGTGTGAGTATAAACATTGGAATGTAGCAGTGGCTGCCAAGCTTTTGTGGCAGTGGGGTGAGATGTGTTCGACCACTTGTGGCACAGACAGGGGCACTTTCCCTTTTGCATGAGTGACAGTCTGACTATCCCAAATCACGCTCCCCCATTTCTCCTTTTAGCCACTCTATTTCTGATCGTGTCACCTTGAGGACAAAATTCCCTTTTCCACCGAGTGTTTTGGAGATGAGGTCATTTTTTGAATGCCCCCGAGGTTTTGCACCCCACAATCTCCTGAGGACCGGTGGACTGGCAGTGACAGCCACCGCCCAGCTGAGTTGTGCTGTCGTCAGGTGGATGGGAGAGGAAGGGGAGGGGCAGATATGGGGTCAAGATTCAAGGTTCAAGATACTTTATTGCCATTTATGTAAAAAAAAAACGTATAGGAATTTGTTTCAGCAATTCAGTTAGAGTGTGTTTTTTCAAATAACATAGTGCAGCTAGACAAAGACAGTGATGACACAACAGACAACAGACAACAGTGCATAGATAATAATAGAGGTAGTGATGAATCCAGATTGATGCCATACTACAGTATTAACACATGTGTGAACACATGACTGTCAGTGTTCTATGCAAGCCATTCTTCCAATGATGCTGCCTGTCAGTCAACCTCTCAAGTGAAGCATGTGTTGAGCACATTCTCTCACTGGAATGTACAGATTTAACACCTACGTAACTAACACAAGGTGGTGAGGAGTAATCACTGTGTATGTGAGGCCAAGGACACATTGAGTAAATATCTGTTGTTTTGCATTTTGTATCATTGTTTTTTTCTTCATTCAGTGTACAGACATGATTATGATATGAAGTGGTTATTGATAAGATGACCATATGAGGCAATGCCGTCTTCAGGCCCAGGTTCCACTGGGAATGTAAAGTGCATTAGTTTGGTACAGGCTGATTTGCATATTAGACATACAGTGTGTATTACAACAGCGCGTGTTGAAGAACTGAATTCAGTGATTTTCGGCATCAGAGCCACTGGCTGCACTGTGTAATGGAAAAGACACCTGTAGGTCATAAGACAGTTTATATGTTCAGTAGTTAGCTGATGGCGAGACTGTCATGATCTCAGTTCTGAGTGACCTTCACCAAACCTTTGGCCAACACCCTCAACTGAAACCTCAACTAGATCATTAAAGCAGAGACTTTAAAGTTTAGCCCGAGTTTAGCCACAATATGGCACCCTTCAAGTTAAGTGAGTTGAAATTATATGAAGAATGACTCATCTAGAGCCCTGTCCAAAATATGCAGAACTCTTGAGTGTCCCTTGTCATTTGCAGCTGATCTTTTTGCGTAGCTGCTCTGTGTTTGATTAGTAAGCCTGCGTCATGGCATGTGTTATCTCAGCCCTATGGAACTTTGGGTACGTCAGCATTGTTGATAATAGTATGGCATCAATCTGGATTCAATAGCATCATCCAGTGTTTTCTCTGTGTGTGTGTGAGTGTGTGTGTGTGTGTGTGTGTGTGTGTGTGTGTGTGTGTGTGTGTGTGTGTGTGTGTGAGTGAGAGAGAGTGTTTGTTCGCAGTAGGGGATTCTTGGCTCCATACACGAGTGTCCACAGGC